>NW_026059852.1:0-30930 GCF_023721935.1 Panthera uncia | reverse complement strand
TTTTGAGAGAGAGAGAGAGACAAAGTGTGAATGGGAGTGGGGAAGGGGCGGGAGAGAGAGGGAGACACAGAACTCGAAGTGGGCTCCAGGCTCTAAGCTGTCAGCACAGAGCCCAATGCAGGACTCCAACTCACAAACTGTGAGATCATGTCATGACCTGAGCCAAAGTTAGACACGTTACCGACTGAGCCACCCAGATGCCCCTTCCCTCACCTCTTTAAAGTGACAATAACCTCCCTTCCTCCCATACTTCTCTCCCTCTTTTTTTTTTAATGTTTATTTTTGAGAGAGACAGGGTAGGGCAGAGGATTCGAAGTGGGCTCTGTGCAGACAGCAGAAAGCTAGAGGCAGGGCTCGAACCCATGAACTGCAGGATCATGACTTGAGCCAAAGTTAGACGCTTAACCAACTGAGCCACCCAGGCACCCCCTTCCTCTCATACTTCTGAGCATCCTTTTCTTTATTTTCCTCCACAGAATTTATTTAGCTATCAACATCTTACTTATATATTTCATGATATACTCCTCTAGAATATAATAAGGGTGATGAGGACAGGGATTAATGTCTGTTCCATTTAACTGCTATATTAAGTCTAGCACCTATAACAGTGCCTACCACAGAGTAAGCACTCAATAAATATTTGTTGAAAAAATCACTTAATACATTAAAGCAAGCCTCCTGTATTATCATTGCCCACCTGCATGTTGGTCTCCTCCATGACACTGGAAGTCCCTTGATGGTAGGGACATGGTCCACACCCGGAAAGTGTTTGTTCAGTGTATGTTTCAGAGCACCTTGATGGTTCCAACTGCATGGTGATACACAAGGTCCAAAACCTCACACCTTTGGGTTTTTGTTGTTTTTTTTTTTTTCCCACACCTTTGCATTCTTAACCACGAAAGTGACCAATGAGGGTTGGAAATCTTTTCAGCGGTGGTGTACCAAGAGCAGATGTGGGGAGCACTGTGCCTGGGCCAAGCAGTTCTCAGTGAACCTTTGGGTTGTGTAACTTTAAAGCAGGAAATTGGAATGGAGATTCAGTTGAGTAGATTTTTAGCAGAAATCTGTCCTAGCAGTATTTGTTATTTATTGGGAGAAATGCATCTTACACCCAGGAGTCCTCACCACTAATATTCTGCCCGACTCCAGGAGAAGTCTGAGGGGGAGAAGAGAAGCATGTTTGTGGGAACTGGTGTCCATAGTCTCCATTGTTGACATGCCACACAGCCCAGCTCCTGCCTGGGATCTGGGAGTTTAGGAGATTATGCTCAAAGCTACACCAACCAACCAGGGCCAAGAGCAGAATGAGGAAGACGCTGTGCAGAGTGGTTTAGGGTGTGGTTTGGAAATAGGCTTCTGTGTTAAATATGTTAAATATGATTAGAAGGAACCCTGGAACCACAGGGTGTGGGCTTTCATTTTGGGCTTGTGGGTATTAAACAATCTTCACATGGACCTTTTCATTGTGCCGTCTTCTCATGAAGCAGCAAAAATGGCACCTCCTCAGAGAGCCCCTTCCTGACCACCCCATCTAAACCTGAAGTCTACCCTATTTTAATTCTTGGCACAGCATTCATCACTAATGGATAGTTTTCGTTGTTTCCTTGGTTACCATCTGTCTCACCACACTAGATGGTAATCTTTAAGGGACCAAGCTGGTCGTGTTAACCATTGTAGCTCCAACTCCTGGAACTGTGCCTGGCACAGGGCAGGCACTCTACAAATATGGGTTGTGTGAATAAATAAAGGAGTGGAGAATGTGGTAGGCAGAATTGTAAGAGCCCATAGATTCCCAGTCCCTGATGTACACACCCTGTATAATACCCGAGACTGTAAATATGATGAGGTGTTACTTCTGTGATTAAGTTATATTATGTATCACAGTTGACTTTCAGAAGAGATTTTCTGGGTGGGCCTAACCAATCACATGAGCCCTATGAATCCAGGTCTAGAGGTCACTGGCAAAGGAAGTAAGAGATTCAAAGCTTGAGAGGAAAAATGGAAGGAGCTGCGTAGTAAAAAACTGTCGGTGACCTCTACTAGATATGGGACGCCCCCAGCCAAAAACCAGCTAGTGCACGGAGGCCTCGCTCCCACGACTGCAAGGAACTGAATTCCATCAACAACTTGGATGAGCTTGGAGGGAAATTCTTCTGCAGAGCCTCCAGAGAGGAATACAGCCTTGCCATCCCAGGACTTCAGCCTGACAAGGGCCTGAGCAGAGGCCCAGTCATTACATGCTTGGACCTCTGGTCTATAGAAGTGCACGGTGATAAATGGGTGTTGTGTGAAGCCAGTAAGTTTGTGGCAACTTGTTACACAACAATAGAAAACTAATACAGAGACCTTAACAAATTTTCTCCATATTAACTTCTAGAAAAAGAAGAAAGAAACACAAATGGAGTCTAACATTCTAAAGTGACTTTGCTTTGCATGAAATGAAAACAAAGGTACAGCTCAGTAGAAGAAAAGGGCAAGACTGTGTAAGGTTTAACTTTACAAATTCAGACTGTCCAAGCAAAAGCCCTTTAGAAGGAATCTGAGACTATGAACATGTTACAGTACTCCACACTGGTGTTTTTAGAACTAGGGGTTAAGTTTCATTTCCTAGGGAATTTAGAATTATAAATACACCTCAGTTCATCCAATAAGCATGCCAGATTTGGAGCCAGTTGGCTTCATTTGGAGCCAAATGGCTCCCAGCTTTGCCATTTATTAGCACTATGATATTGGGCAAGTAATCTCTCTGAGCTTCCATTTTCTCACCTGTGAAATATGCATGAGTCGGGCAAGGTTTGAAGGAGATACGACCCCGAGCACCCTTCACACTGTCCTTGATACAAGCCCTCAAGAAGTCTTTTTCATACATGGACATGTAAGAGAGAGCAAATAATCAATGCATGAAATATTCACAGCCTCTTTCTGCCCTCTCAACTGCTAACATCATCTACCGACTAGTGGGCATTTCCCCCTGTGTTCCTCCCCTTTTTTCCCCACTTATACCTTCTTAAATACATAAGGTAATCAGTTGGGAGGACAGCTGGAAAAGTCAGGTGGGAGAATCAAGTAGGAAAGGGCTGAGATGAGAGAGAAAAATAGAGGGGTAGGGGAAAAAGGCTAACGGGGAAGAAAAGGAAAGAGGAGAGAGGAGATAACAACAAGAGCTTTTTGTAAGAGGAGGAGGGAGATTTCAGAACCCGTGCCACTGAATGGGAGTGATGGTTCACAAAAACCCCGAGGGAGTCCACACCAATGTGAACAAACGATTGGATAAGTAAATAAATGGGAGAGAATAGACACATTTCCCAGGAAGAAGAATTCAAATAGTTTGTGTAGACGCTTTGCCTTGGAGGAGGTGCAGCATAACTCCCCGCTCCTTCAGCGTGGGCCGTGCACAGTGACTGGTAGCCAAAGCAGAAAGCGTAGAAAGGAGGAAGGAGAGTAACTTTACAGGAGAGAAACCTGGCAAACACTGCCTCAGCCAGGTGATGAAGGTTAATACCTCCATGTACCCTTGATATGATGTGATGACAGGAGCACTTCTGTGGTCTTCCTCCCCACAACGCATGAACCAGTCTAATCATGAGCAAAACATCAGACAAAAACAAATTGAAGGGCGGTCCATGGAAGTCCTGGCCAGCATACTTCAAAACTGCCAGGGTCATCAAAAGCAAGGGAGGTCTGAGAAACTGTCACAGCCGAAAGGAGCCTAAGGAAACATGTTGACTAAATATAGTGTCATCCTAAATAGGATCCTGGAACAGAACCCAGAAAATAAGTAAAAAGCTAAGGAAAAAAAATATGGACTTTAGTTACTAATGTGTCAGTATTGGTTCATTAGTTGTGACAAACGTGTCTTATTGATGTAAGATGTTAACAAAAGAGGAAAATGGTTGGGGTGTATGGTAGGTGACTTTAGATACTATCTTTGTAACTTTTCTGTAAATCTAAGACTATTCTAAAATAAAATATTTATCCCAGACTTTGGCACCAAAAAAAAAAAAAAATTAAAAATGATAAAAGAAAAATAAAATATCTATTTATAAAATAGGGGAAAGGGATTTTAAGACATATCACTGTAGGTAATAAATTATATCATCTTTAATATTCTTTGAAAAATGCAAATACAGGGGCACCTGGGTGGCTCAGTCGGTTGAGCGTCCGACTTCGGCTCAGATCATGATCTTACGGCTGGTGAGTTCGAGCCCCGCGTCGAGCTCTGTGCTGACAGGTCAGAGCCTAGAGCCTGCTTTGGATTCTGTGCCTCCCTCTCACTCTGCCCTAACCCACTCGCATTCTGTCTCTGTCTCAAAAATAAATAAACATTTTTAAAAAATTTAAAAAAAAGAAAAATGCAAATACAGATCAGAATTTATCTCAATTACATTTTCATGCTGATCTGTTTCTTTTAATACAACACAGTTTGAAAGCTAGGCTTTTTGGGGCCTGAGATCTACTCAGGTTCCAATATCAGCACCCTAAAACTATGGATGGAGAACATAAGAAGGATGACTTTCCCTTGGGAATGTTCTGAAAGCCTCACATAATCTGGAAGCCAGTTAACCATCAGCAAAGAGTGTCAAGGCATTTGACTAAAGCCCCTTTCAGAGGTGACTTCTTGGGCCCCAAGCAAGCCTGGAATCCCTGAAAAGAGCTGACATCCCGACATATGCCTAACCTCTTATTAAATACAAGTAAGGAAAAACGATGAAACGAAAAGCCACATTTGGCTCACAGGGATCTGGGAATTGGAACATCTATAGAAGATGTTGGGGTGCCTTACCTACATGCCCAGGGAGTTGGGGCATTTCCAAATCCATATTAGTGCCAATAACATCTTAACTCTTTTCCCAGGGAGCAAAGAGCAAGCAGGCTGTGCAAATAAGACATAGCAGGCCTCAGCCAGCTATCCTTAGAAAAGCCTACTGATAAGGTAGGCCCGTGGCTGGTATCTGTGAACTTGGATTTCGGGAGTGCTCCCACCATTCCTGGAATTGATAAGAATGACTATCTAGACTCCTTGCACAAACAGTGGGGTTCATGCTGAATACCTGTTTCCTTCTGAGAGACTGGAATTTGGGTACTTGCTCGGCAGAAGGTGCCACCTGACTGTCCCCCAATAAAAACCTGCCTGTCTCTAACGAGCTTCCCTCTTCAATAATATTTCACTTGTGTTGTTACAACTTGTTGCTGGAGGAATGAAACGTGTCCTGTGTGACTCCACTAGGAGAGGTTAGAAGCTTGGGCCTACGGGCCTACTGGCCTACTTTCCTTCGGAAATCACCCCCATGTGCCTTTTCCCCTTGCTGATGAATCCTAGCCATGAGCACAGCTGTGTGCTGAATCCTGCGGGGGCCCCCTAAGAAATCATTGGGTCTGGGAGTGATCTATAATATTAACATAAAGATTTTTCTTGATTCAAACTTTGGGACAGGCACAGAAGAAAGTATGATTAGTTCCATTTGATCACTGAGGAAGCAAGTACACAGAAAGTAGCAAAATGAGAGATTTGGCAGCCAAGATGGCAGAGCTGACATCTGAACTCAGGCTTGTCTGTTAACACACCCTCCAACCCCCTTCCATCTATGACAGGCAGCATCTTATTGCTTAAGGTTAGAAATACCTCCCCTTCTCCGTGCCCTCTACTCATTTTCCCTCAACTCTGTGAACCTGTCTGGCAGGTCTGACAGCACCCAGCAGTGAAATGGAAGGGAGGCAGGCATGCGTTCTTTCCCCACCCCTGCCCTGTGTCCTAAGCCTGGCCACAGCCTCATTATCCTTCTCCCCGCCACAAGGGGCTGCTCCCTAACTAATTCACTGAGAAAATAGAGTGTCTAGCAGGCATCAGGGACTGCAGGAGACACAGCATGAACAAGCCAACCAAGAACAAGGAGAGGCAATACACGTAAGGTGCTTTCATGCTCTTCTGAGATTGTCTCCTTTTTCCCTTTCCTCAAGTTTGGATCTCTAGGTCTGAAATCCCAGAAGCAATAGATCTGGTCAGGCCCTCCCCCACACCTTCTCTGTTTTCCCACCTGATTGTAAGGTGGTCACAGGCACGAGTTCTGCTGAGGTTATCTGTGCACCCATCTCCCCAGCCTTTGGCCCATTTCACAATGTGCTTTGCAAATGTTTGCACTCTGTGCAAGGGAAGTGGAGTTTTCCTAATGCTATACCCCTGCCAATGTAATGGAAAATGATTCCCCAAGCCCAAATACCACAGAAAATTATATTATGTATTTGGAGCTAAATGTGTCCCTGTAAGACTCAGCAAATGACCTTGGTGAGGTGGGAAAGACAAGAGATCTGGGGCCTGTGGATTTAACATATTTTCTCATTTTTTCTGTGTACTATCTTTCATCAAATCTAGAAATGCCATCAGTGATTAAGCACATCATTTTATCTACCATACATTTGAAAACATTTTCAATTATAATTGTAGGATACATCCCAATTTCAGAGACTTCTTAATTTGAACTACTGCAAGCAACAAATACTTCTTTATCTTTTAAATTGTGAAATGAAAGTAAAAGGAGGAGGAAAAATAGCTAAAGTCTTACCCACCTAAAGAAAACCACTATTATTTTTCTATATTGTCCTATGACATCTTTACAGTTACGGACCTTGTATTAGTGCATTTAATGTCTTTATGTATTAAATATATGCATCTATACATATTTGTAAATGTATATATTCATATCATACATTTCCAAATATTTATATTTGTATTTTTATTATACAATTCATACCTTCCTTCATACCCTATCCCCACACCGTTCCTCTGAAGTAATGACTGTCAGTATCCGGGTGTGCGTCCTTCCAATCCTATGTATATACAGACCAGCTTGGAGTTTTACACACAGATGTGATTATAGTGAGTTTGTACAAATATGTCTACCTCACCTTAATAGCTCCATAGCACTCTATGATGGTGGAATACGCCTTTATTTTATTTTTTTTTAGTTTCTTCATGAGTAAATATTTAGGTAATTTTCATATTTTTGTGATTACTAGCAGCACCAGATGAACATCATTAAACATGCATATTTTGGTATGTGTATTTTTGAAAAGTAAATCGCTGGGTATGCACTTCAGCATTTTGTTAGATACTGCCAGACTGCCTTTCAGAAAGTCTTCAGTTCATTAACACATCTTCTTTAAATGCATAAAACCCATATTGAACAAAACAAGGTATTTCCTAGTAAAGTCAGCATAAATTGTCACAAACTCAACAGGCAATTATGCTTGTATTGCTTTTATCTTTCTTATTAAAAACTGCCTTATTACCAGAGACTTTGGTATTTCTTCAGCGTCTCTTTCCAATTGTCCCAGATCCCAGGGGCTTACTCTTGGGCCAGCAAACAAATCCAGGGAGACTGTGAGGTAGTTCTGGGCACTCTGCTTCTGGCTGTGGCTCTTCTGGCCTCAAAGATTGCTCTTGAAGACTGAGCCTGCAGCATCTGGCTACCATCCAGGACCTGGGATGTTCCTCAGTGCACAGATCCTAGTGCTGCTTTTGGGGAGAGGAGGAATGCTTTCCCTGATTCACTGATGAACTCTGACTCCAGTCCCTCAGGAGCAGCAGGTTAGGGCTTTTTCCCTGGTCCATCACTCCATGAACGAAGATCCTTTGTTGCTTTCTCTCCTCCAAGCTATGGGAATTTCCCCAGGTGCCTGGCACATCTGAAACTTCAACCACAAAAGGACGTGACAGTATGTCCTAACCCCAGATAAAGGAGCAATTGCCCACCCAAGGAAGATGGCTAGTGAACTTGAGGGGCCCACACCTTTACTGCAGAGAGAAGAGGGGTTTACCCTTAGTGATTCAAAGGCAATCTTTCCAAGCTTCTCTTTTATCAGAGAAGAGGGGGAGAACCCCCACAGAAATATAATCTCCAGTAGGGTGCTTCAAATACACCCAATACAAATGGCCCAAGAGTGGGGCGCCTGGGTGGCTCTGTCAAGCATCCCAACTTCAGCTTAGGTCATGATTTCAAGGTTTGTGGGTTTGAGCCCCGCACTGAGCCCCACATCAGGCTCCACACTCCCGGTGCTTGGGATTCTCCATCTCTGCTCCTCCCCCACGTGTGCTCTCTTGCTCTCTCTCACTCTCTCTCTCAAACTTAACACACATGGCTGAAGAGTAGCTATATTCATTTCCTATGGCTGCCACAACAAAATACCACAGACTAGGGGGCTTAAGCAGTAGAGATTCATTTTCCCACAGTTCAAGATATAAAAAGTCCGAGATCAAGGTGTTGGCAGGTTTAATTTCTTCTAAGGCCTCTCTCCTTGGCTTGCAGATGCCTTTCCTCTGGGCAGCCACATCTCTGATATCTCTTTGTTTTGTCCAGATTTCCTCCTCTTATAAGGACATAGGTTAGATTGGATTAGGACACACCCTTACAACCTTATTTTAATTAAATTACCTCTTTAAAGGCCCTATCTGCACAGACGATCACATCCTGAGGTGGTGAGGTTAGCCCTATACCATATAACCATGGAGTTATTCCAGCCCATCACAGTAGCTGAAATATGTTAGGATTTTATATAATTAATTATCCTAGTTAATTGGATGACAGTGACCTTCACCAAAAGCAGGTATTTAAGGTGCAGATTGATGGAGATTGGTGCATTGTTCACGTTAAAGGGAATCTACAAGAGGATCTATTTTCCTTGTGAACACTTTATCTGTAGAACCTTGCAGGAGATTGTAAAAGCCAATGAAACATGAGTGCAAGTGTCTACTTGGCTTCCACACTGATTCCAAATCTGCATCCCACTCCTCAGCCCCTAACACCTTTGTATTTTCTGTGAGATCTAGAAACATTAGCAACTATTTACTACAATAGTAAGCATAGGGAATCAATCCAAGGGGCATAATTCAGGGTGCTGCCCTCCAGAAGTTCAGTCTAATGAGAGAAACAGAAGAGCCATATATGGGGTGCCTGGGTGGCTCAGTTAAGTGTCCAACTTTGGCTCAGGTCATGATCTCACAGCTCATGAGTTCGATCAAGACCTGCGTTGGGCTCTGTGCTGACAGCTCAGAGCCTGAAGCCTGCTATAGATTCTCTGTCTCCCTCTCTGCCCCTCCCCTTCTCATGCTCCGTCTCTCCTTCAAAAATAAACATTTTTTTAAAATTTAAAGAAGAGCCATATATATTCCCAATTCTAGTTCTATGGCCAAATGCTATTAGACCTTAGAAGAGGGATAACTTAGTTTTGCCTGGGTTGAGGGCAGAAATGGTATTTGAACCTTGAAGATGTAGAATTTCCCAAGGTAAGGAGAAAGTAGAACAGGGAGACTTGTTGAAAATATAGCAGCACTGTGATTACAGAGTAAACAGCAGGAAACACATTTATTGTCATTAATAGCTGGTGGAACTAATCATATTTTCATACTCAAAAGTATCACTCAGTTAAAATTACTGAACCAGAATTATAAGTATTAACTTGGATAAACCTTTAAAAAAAACAAAGTTGAGCAAAAAAAGCAACTTACAAGTGAATACAAATAGTATGCAACAGAATGGAAGGGCATTGTAGCACAGTGATTTCTTGTGTGGCTGGAGTCTTATTGCTTGGGTCTGTGTCCTGGCATCACCACTTGCAATCATGTATGTGATCCTAGGCAAATTGTGCCACTTTTCAGTTTTCTCACCTATGAATTGGGGATCATAATAGGACTTATACAAAAGGATATTCTGAGGATTTAAGGAAAAAAAAACAAGTAAAATTCTTAGAACAATGTCTGCTATTCAGTAAATGTTAGCTATTGTTGCACTGGTGTAAAGTTTTAAAAGAAAGAGTACAATATTTTGTTGAGTGAAACATACAAATAAACCAAAACTTAATAACATAATGGGAATATGACAATGACCAAACTTAGAGCAGTGGTCACCTCTGTGGGAAAGGGAGGGGAAGGAGGTTGGAGAAGAAAAGGGAAGTGCTTCAACTATATTTGTAATGCTTTTTTTTTTTTTTTTTTTTTTTTAAAGAGAAAGAGTATTTAAGTTGGGGAGAGAATCTCAAGCAGGCTCCACACTCAGCAAGAAGTCCCATGTGGGGTTCAATCCCACAATGCTAGGATTGTAAGGGTTAGATTGTAGTGTAGGGCTAACACTTAGCTTGAAATATAACTTTGTTCTGACACTAAAGGTCAAAAGATAACAGCCTTGCTTTTACTCTTGTAAATCATACTTCATACTCTTGTGAATCAGGCTTTACCAATGAAGGAAACAAAAGCTCAAAAAAAGAGCATCAGAGACAAGGTCAAGGAGATCCACTGGTTGCAACTTAGCAGCAGAAAGTCTAAAATAATCACCTCATTCGATAACTGTTTCTGACTCATCTGGCAACTGTTTCTAACTCATCTGGGAACTATTTCTTTGTTCTGTTCCCAGATAATGATAAAATGATGTGATCGGCTTTAAAAACTCTGTACCCCGGCTGTTTGGGGCCACACTCTTATCAAGAGTGTTGGTCCCAATCGGTCACTGGTGCCCGTAACATTCTGTTTCAGGAGTCGTGTGGATGCAACAGGATCATGACCTGAGCCAAAATCAGGAGTCAGGGGCTTAACTGACTGAGCTACCCAGGCACCCCATGTAATGCTTTATTTCTTAAACTGGGGGATAACCACCTCTTTTCCTTAAATTAGCATTTATGTATATATATGTAACAATTGGTGTATATATATATAATATTTTATATTAAATAGTTTAAAATGTACGTCAAGTGAGTTGGAGATGGTATGATATTCCTGTAGATACCAAAGACCCTCCCTAATTAGTTTTGTGAGGTTTGGGGTTGGAGGCACAGAAGATCCATGAGGGATCCTGGAGCTACACAAACTGCCTGGCTCCTTCTCAACATGCCTATCTCTGTCTAAATATCTCTTCCTTGAGGAGCCTTCCTTGACACCTATTTTAAAGCAGTACATCCCCTCCACTTTCTAACACACTCCACTATGTTATTGCAATGGGCTTATCACTCTAGGCTGTTTTGTATTATTTTACTCAGCAATTGTCTGTCTCCCTCCACTAGAATGCTCTATCTTGTTCAACACTATATTCCCAAAGCTTTTTCAAATCTTCCGGGCTTTTTGTTTTGTTTCGTTTTGGTTTTGTTTGTTTTTGTTTTTGGGATGGATAGATGAATAGATGGATGGATGGATGAATGAATGAATGAGTGGATGGATGGATGGATGGTTGGGTGGGTGGGTGGATGGAGGGAGACCGTTCCTCCATACTCATGACTCCTCTTTTTAGCCGGCCTGGAGGGCAGAGGTAGAATGAGAAAAGATTGGAGGGGAGGGAAGATTGGAGTGGGTTGAATAGAGGGCTTATGAAGATCGGATTAGAGGAATTGAGGAAAGATGCCCAGGCTGAGGAGTTTTCCGAGCTTGAAGAGCTGAGGGCTGGGGCTCCTGGGTGGCTCAGGCGGTTGAGTGTCTGACTTGGGTTCAGGTCATGATCTCATGGTTTGTGAGTTCAAGCCCCGCGTTGGGCTCTGCGCTGACAGCTCAGAGCCTGAAGCCTGCTTCAGATTCTGTGTCTCCCTCTGTCCCTGCCCCTCCCCTGCCTGTGCTCTGTCTCTCTCTCTCTCTCTCAAAAATAAATAACAACAACAAAAAAATTAAAAAAAAAAAAAAGAGCTGAGGGCTGAAGGTGGGTGGGGGGGCAGGAAGTCAGGGCGAGCGGGACCCAAGTGGGGCCAGAGGGAGAGGCGGGGCCTTGATTGAGGGTGGGACCGGATGGTGGGCGTGCCCTGGAGGAGGGGCGGGGCCTGCGAGCGGATTGTTGGGAGCGGCGCGCTGCGGCGGCGGCGGCGGAAAATGGCTGCTGCGGAGGCGGCGGACACTCAGCTGATGCTCGGAGTCGGGCTGATCGGTGAGGACGAAGGCGCCCTGCCCCGCAGTCCCGCGCCCCACTTCGGCCTCCGCCTGGGCCCGGGGTGGCCTCTGCTCCCGCGGTCCCCGGCGCCGCCTGCGGTGAGGAGGTCGCGGCCCCTTCTCTGTTGGGCCGGGGCGGGGGGCGCTGCGGGGCGCGGGGACCCGGCCAGCCGCCCTGGGCGGGTCCGCCTGTAGCCTCGCGTGGGACCCGTCCGGGCGGGGCAGCAGGGCGGAGGGACCCCGGGCCTCCTGCCGGACGCCCCATGATGCACAGAAGCCCGGACGTCGAGGGTGACGGAGCTCCGGCGGCTGCGAGGGGCCGCTGCGCAGGCGGGGCAGGGGCTGGGCCGAGAGCGGGTAGTGGGCGGTGCGGGGGGGGGGGGGGGGGGGGGGGCAGGGCAGACCTCGGAGGGTGCGGGAGGCACGCGTGACTGCCTGCCCGGCGCCCGGCTGGCCCCGATTATGTGATTGAGCAGTTCGAGTCACCGTGACCAACTGTGCCAGCCCCGAGTGCTGAGCATTATGCACGGATTATCTCCCATTAAACTTCTACCACGGCTCCAGGGGATGTGGGTAATGTTTGGTGACCACATTTCGGAGAAGCAGATGGAGGCCCAGGGTGTCCTTTGCGCACGGACGCGTGCTAGGAAGCGGCGGAGCCAGGGTTGGGACCCTTGCGGTCTAGCCGCAGAGCCCCAACTCACACCAGTGGCGGAATCCTGTATCATGTGATAGAGCTCAGGCACGTAGCCGGCGTGTCTACATACATACAATCATGTACGGCGGGATCCCGGTTAAATTTGAGGAATTAGTGGTTGAGGAAGTACGTTGGGATCTTTGGGTGTGCCTGAGCCGTGTGCAGCGTCTCAGGGTTGGGTGTTTCAAGGAACCATTCATCCCATTGGCGGCCGCGGGTTGCTTGAATGAACGTCTGTAGGTTCCCTGCGTGCCGTTGACCTTTGAAGTAATACTCCATTGAGATAACATTCTATTCCTCTAGTGTGGAAGAACGTTGCTTGCGTTCAGCAAAACCGGCTAACTGTGCTGATTATTTCTCAGTGTTTCAAAGGAGTGCATTTATCTGGGAATGGCTTCCTGTGTTTCTTTTTTATTTCCCCTGTATTATTTCTAATGTGGTTTTAGAACTGCTTCAAAACAAAACCTAAGTACTTCAAGCATCTTAGTCCTGCTTGAAGGTACTTGTGAATAAGGTTAGGTTAAATTCTGACTTTATCTGGTAACGGCAAAGACGAAGATGACTTACAATCATATTTTCAATTCAGATTTTTATTTTTCGTATGGAAACGGATTTAAAAGGAATTTGCTTCCAAATAATGGGGGAGGGGGAACATTAGAAACAAGGAGGGACCAGGTGTTGATAATTGCTGGAGCTGAATGATGGAGACGGGAATTCATTTTTTTATGAACTTGATATTTTCCATAACAAAAATCTGCATCCATACTGCTATATGCACAGTAACTGTTTTTCTGAAGCTTAGGCTAGGTTATTGAGGTGTTTACTGTGATGAGGAAACTACATTATGTGACAGGATAACCATTATTATTATTACTATTATTATTACATTATTATTATTACTATTACAATGTTAAATATAGAATTTATACAATCAGTATATAACATGATTTAAAAGAGATTTCACCATTTTCTTCATCTCCAGTTTTGTTCTTGACAAACACTTCCTGTGTATTTATTAAAGATCCTTCTAACTGATAAAAATGTAAGGCTGAGGGGACACCTGGGGGGCTCAGTTGGTTAAGTGACCAACTCAGGTCATAATCTCAAGGTTTGTGAGATTGAGCCCCACATTGGGCTCTCCACTGACAACGTGGAGCCTGCTTGAAACCCTCTCTCTCCTTCTCTCTCTGCCCCTCCCCTGCTCTCTGTCTTCTCTTTGCTCTCTCAAAATAAATAAACTTAAAAAAAATTAAAAATTAAAATTTAATTTTAATTAAAATTAAAACAAAACGTAATGCTGAGTTTATGAATTTGTGTGGGAGGAGATAGGAAAGAACTCTGCCAAATTTAAGGCTCAGATTTTCTTTTCCTTAAAATTTTTTAATGTTTATTTATTTTTGAGAGAGAGAGAGAGACAGAGCACGAGCAGGGGAGGGGCAGAGAGAGAGGGAGACACAGAATCTGAAGCAGGCTCCAGGCTCCGAGCTGTCAGCACAGAGCCCGACGCAGGGCTTGAACTCACGAACCATGAGACCACGACCTGAGCCAACGTCGGATGCTTAACTGACTGAGCCACGCAGGTGCCCCTTAAGTTTTCATTCATGATTTGTTGTAAAAGGTTTTTACTCAGGTGGCCTAAAACTCAAGATCAGGAGAGCTGCATGGTTTGACCAACGGAGGTGGATGGGAATTTGGGGTCACACATGCTCCGGGATGCTTTGTAAAATGGGATGTGAAAACTGATTCCGCTAAGTGCTTCTGAGTAACCAATCAATTCACTTCCTTGCTGCTGTTTGACATTCTCACAGTGACCATCTTTCCACCGTAGAAAAGGACACAAATGGAGAAGTTCTGTGGGTGTGGTGTTATCCTTCCACGACAGCTACTTTAAGGAGTTTACTGCTGAGAAAATGCTGCCTTACAGATGAGAACAAACTTCTCCATCCCTTCGTCTTTGGTCAGTACAGAAGAACATGGTTTTATATCACAACAGTTGAAGTTCCAGATTCTTCAGTTTTGATAAAGGTATGACTGCCTGAAGGTCTAACAACCAAAAATATTTAAAGTGACGTAACATTCTTCCAGTGACTCTTAGCTTTAGACATTATTGCTCACAATACGCTTTTGAAAAATACCAGATATGCTTTTCACTGGGAATGTCCCCTTTCAAATTTCACTCTTATTCATTCTATGAATATTGGTTGATATACATTCTATTGACTGACCCTATGGCTGGTGTAGTGAAGTCCTTTCTGGGTTATACTCTGATGGAGTAGTAATGTGGACGTGCAAAGTCGTGACCGATTAAAAGTGGAAAGAAGCAGGGGCGCCTGGGTGGCGCAGTCGGTTAAGCGTCCGACTTCAGCCAGGTCACGATCTTGCGGTCTGTGAGTTCAAGCCCCGCGTCAGGCTCTGGGCTGATGGCTCGGAGCCTGGAGCCTGTTTCCAATTCTGTGTGTCTCCCTCTCTCTCTGCCCCTCCCCCGTTCATGCTCTGTCTCTCTCTGTCCCAAAAATAAATAAAAAACGTTGAAAAAAAAAATTAAAAAAAAAATAAATAAATAAAAGTGGAAAGAAGCATTTGTCCATAATTAAAAACCATTTTAAGGTTTTTTTTTCCCTTAAGTTTATTTATTTTGAGAGAGATTGAGCAGGGGAGGGGCAGAGAGAGAACCTCAAGCAGGCTCCACACTGTCAGCGCTGAGCCCAGCACGAGGCTCAAACTCAAACCATGAGATCATGACCTGAGCCAAGATCAAGAGTCGGACACTTAACCAGCTGAGCCACCCAGGCGCCCCTAAGTTTGTTTGTTTGTTTGTTTGTTTTAAGTTTATTTGTTTTGAGAGAGAGAGACAGAGCATGGGAGGGGTAGAGAGAAGGAGAGAGAGAGAATCCCAAGCAGGCTCTGCACTGTTAGTGCAGAGCCTGACATGGGGATGGAACCCACAAACCACAAGATCA
This sequence comes from Panthera uncia, assembly GCF_023721935.1. Taxonomy (NCBI): domain Eukaryota; kingdom Metazoa; phylum Chordata; class Mammalia; order Carnivora; family Felidae; genus Panthera; species Panthera uncia. The sequence goes on along the minus strand of NW_026059852.1, from coordinate 15,380 downwards.
TGATCTGATCCGAAGTCAAGAGCCAGAAGCTTAACCGACTGAGCCACCCAGGCGCCCTAAAAACCGTTTTAAAAGATAAAATTATCCTTGGGATGCCTGGGTGGCTCAGTTGGTTGAGTATCCGACTTTGGCTCAGGTCATGATCTCACAACTCAGTGGCTTCGGGTCTTGTGTCGGGCTCTGTGCTGACAGCTCAGAGCCTGGAGCCGGCTTCAGATTCTGTGTCTCCGTCTCTCCTTCTGTGTCTCCCTTCCCTCCCCGCTCAAAAATAAATAAACATTAAAAAAAATTTTTTTTTAACTTTATTTTTTATTTTTTAAAATTTGCATCAAAATTAGTTAGCATATAGTGAAGCAATGATTTCAGGAATAGATTCCTTAATGCCCCTTACCCCCCCAAAATTTTTAAAGATAAAATTATCCTTGATATAATTAAGAAAACTTTTTTTCATTTGCTTATGGATGGTAAGGATATGTTAGGAATAGAAAGGAGAATTAAGGAAACATGTATTAAGTAGGCTTTTGTGTGTGTGTCATTTGATATGAATAGTATCAATGTGACATGTTGAAAACCAGTATGTGGTCACTGTGGGCTTTTCTAATTCCAAGTAACCAGCAGGGTTTTTTGTTTTGTTTTTTTTCAAATAAAGAAATATTGGAAAGTGACGAAGCTCCTGGTGTGTGCCTGTGTGGGGACTTCTTTTACCATCTAGGGCTACTTTTATAGCCAATAATCATGAAACATGTCCAAGATACCAATTTAAATTTAAGGAGTTACTTTTAAAATAACAAGAAGGCAACAGTTTAAAACTGTTAGAGGTTTAAAACAAAACAGATTCATAATTAGAAAATGTAAATTTGCAAAAAGATAGTTTTCAATGTGTTATAAAATCTTTCGTTTATGTTCATTAAGTTCTTGCTGAAAAGTCTTGATGTGTCGAATAGGTTTATCTGTGTTTTGTTCCATAATGTCAATAGCAGCAACATCGATTTCAAATCTGCTTTTCAGATTTGAAAAATGACAAGATTTAGAGGTAGTTCTTATACTTAAGAATATGAGTTCTGGGGTGCCTGGGTGGCTCAGTCAGTTAAGCATCCGACTTCAGCTCAGGTCACGATCTCGCGGTCCGTGAGTTCGAGCCCCGCGTCGGGCTCTGGGCTGATGGCTCAGAGCCTGGAGCCTGCTTCCGATTGTGTGTCTCCCTCTCTCTCTGCCCCTCCCCCGTTCATGCTCTGTCTCTCTCTGTCTCAAAAATAAATAAACATTAAAAAAAAATTTTTTTTTAATTAAAAAAAAAAAAGAATATGATTTCTAAAAATGTATTTCTTAAATGCTTTGCCTTTTATAAAGTCCTGAATTTTATCTCATTAATGGGAATAATAGGTATATGATTAGAAGAAATTTATATTTATAATAATAGAGGAGTATAGACAAATGAAGCTTATTGTTACAGTGTGCTTTCTACAGAGATTATATGGCATTCTGTAGAGCATTGACTATTTCAGGAACTGTGTGATCTTACTGTGTGTATTTTTGTTGTTTTGTATCCTCTTTCATTAATTAAGAGTTGATAAATTGGTAGATCTGATATGACATTTCTAATTCTGCTTTGATGAGGTGAGAGTACTTTAAATGAAAACTCACATTTTTGATATTTGAAATATATTTGTGTTTTTGAAAAGATGTTAACTCTAAAAGTACTACATTCTTATCTAAGAAATGAAATATATAGGTATATATAAGTACATATCTTTTATATGTGTGTATGTAAACATAGAAGTATAAACAAGGAAGTGAGAACTTGGTTACATTTTGATCTTTTCTTTTTAATGCTGTTATGTCTTGTACAAGAGGTTTGCTAGAATGTAGTAATAAAATTTAAATCTGTGAAAGTGTCTTTAAAAAGTATACTTTTTGTTTCTTTTGGACAGGTGACTCATTTTTCTATTGTTCTGACCGCCAAAGATTTTAATCCAGAGAAATATGCCGCCTTCACTAGGATATTGTGTAGGTCTGTATGAAAACTGTATTAAATGCTATCCTACAAAAATGAAGATCTTGCTCGGTAGTTACATAGCAGATTTCTACACGGAGGAAGCAAATTTCAGCCCTCTGCTTCCCCAACTTAATCTTTACTGGCCCTCTGGAAACTTTTGTAAGAGGAACTTTCTCTTCTGCTTTTATGACACTGCTCTTATTTGGGAAAATGGTAGAAGGGAGGACAAAAAGCAATTTACACAACGATTGTAGTTCTTGGGTATTTGAGTCACTTGCTACTTTTGGCCTGACACTTCTGCTCACTTCCAATCTAGAACTTTCCTTAGCAGGACGGATAAGTTAAGTGCTGGCGAAGTGGTAAGCTAGTTTATATGTGTCAAGGTCTGTGTGGGGGAGTCATTTTGGGGAAAGTTAATGAGCATTTTGAATTATGCAAAAACGCAGGAAAATACTTCTTAGCTGGAGTGCTGGGAAGCTGAGAATCCAATTAATTGGTTAATAGTGATTCAGGTAAACTTCTTTAGTTTCATCCCAGCTGTTGAAAAATTGTATGTAAAATATACCAGTCTGCTTTCTTGCCTTGGTGAGTGTATATAGTGGAGTTAATCAAACCTTTCTTGTATCTTGGGGAAATTAGTTTTTTCCTCAATCAGGGCTTTGACAGGGTTTTAGATTTTTTTTTTTTTTTAAATATTGTTGTTACTAGATAGAATTGTAATTCTAGAGGTTATGTATTACAACATCAGCCCTCAGGCTTATGCTCAGTAAGTTGTTTTAGATGGGGTGGGGGGCAAAGGGAGTTGTTTTTGTGTTCCTCGCTATAAGCCTGATGAATGGTTGCTTTTTTGCCATTTTTATGTGTACACACACATGCTATCTATCTCTGGCTATCTATATCTATATGTCTATATCCATAACTATATCTATATCTATATATCTATATCTACATGTAGCAGAAGACTACTTTCTAATTACTTAAGGGTTTCAGGTAGATTGTATTTTCACAGAATGAAGTTTTACTGTTTTGCAGCCAGCTATGATAAGAAAACCTTTTTGCTCTCTTAAGATAAGTCCCAGGTATATGGTTCATTGTGGAATATAAACAGTTGTCTGCTACCATGGCACTGACACAAAGGGAGATTATTATTGTGAGAAGAGACGCTGTCTACAAGCCATGAGCTAAAAACACTGTAAAGCTGCTTTTGAACAAACGTTGGACTCCCATTTCATTTGGCTGAGTCAGGGTTAGGTTTCCCAGTGAATTCACTGGGAAATATTCTTGGGCTCAAAATTTAAGATTGCTTTAGATTCCACTTCCTGCCCGGGAGGAAGCTGGAAGGTTCCTCAGCTTCTGTAGTGCCATGGCATTGTTGGGTTCCGGACTCTTCTCCTGTCACAGTTTAGGAGAAAGGAGGACTGAGAGCTATTGGCAGCCACCTCTTGTGCCCCCTGCACCTTACTGCACGTACCCTTGCATGTGTACATACCCACATGCTCTTGCCACACACACACACTGCCTCTCCCCACTAACACCTGTCTGTGTGCACAAGTACATAGACCAACACTTTTCGATGCTGCTGCTTACCATGGAGGTGCTCCCTTCCGTTTCTGGGGAGGGGACAGGCAGGCGTGCCTTCCATAGCACGCTGCTCACAGTGGCAGCGGAAGCCCACACGAGGGGGTTCGTTCCCTGTGTGGGATCCAGGTCATTTGCCATGACCCCCTTCATCTTCTGGAGCCTCCAGCTAGTGGCCATGGTAGAGAACCAGGGTTTCACTTGGAACCAGTTGTCCAGGCCAGGTGTGACAGCCTCCGGCTGTCCCATCTGAGTAAGTTCCCCTGGGTTGCACTTTGTGGTTTTCCTATGGAATGATTTGGGGGGATCCTTGCTTCTGTCAGTAGTTCATGGCCCAGGGTTGTTATGGAAAAAGTGATCTTATCCTACTACCCTTCCTGTGTTTCTCTTCTCCATTACTGTATATCGTTTCTATTTCACAGGGTGTTTTTTTTTTAAGTTTATTTATTTATTTTGAGAAAGAGAGAGAGAGAGTGTGTGTGTGTGTGTGTGTGTGTGTGTGCGTGCACGCGTACACACGTGAGCAAGGGAGGGGCAGAGAGAGGGAGAGAGAGAATCCCAAGCAGGCTCCACACTGACAATGTGGCCTGATGCAGGGCTCCAATTCACAAACAGTGAGATCATGGCTTAGGCAGAAATCAAGAGTCGGACACTTAACTGACTGAGCCACTCAGGTGCCCGTCTATTTTACAGTTTTAATGGTATATTGTTTGTTTGGTGGTGGTAATGTAAGCACACAGGAAAAAAATACAGACAATACAGAAGGGTATACAGTGAAACCTAGGTCCCTTCCTCTCCCTATTCCTAGCCTTCAAATCTGCCTCCCGACCCCCACCCCGGGGCACTCCTGGGGCTGTTTTCTTTATATCATACCGGAGATATTTTCTCCATATAGAAGCATGTATATGAGTTCATGGGTTTGACTAGTTTACATGTAGGATAGCTTACCATATTCATTGTTCTCTACCTCTTTCCCTCAATTGTGCATTGAAGTCATTTAAAAACACTGACTGGCTAGTAGTTACAACACTTGCTTTTTTCACTTAACCTACAATAAATACAGTTTCGAGTGATCTATTTTATTTTAAAAAATTTTTTTAAATCTTTTTTTTTTTTTAATGTTTATTTTTGAGAGAGAGATAGAGCATGTGTGGGTTAGGGGAAGAGAGAGAGATGGAGAGAGAGAATCCCAAGCAGGCTCCACACTGTCAGCACAGAGCCCAACGAGGGGCTCAGACTACCGAACCGTGAGATCATGATCTGAACCGAAACTGAGAGTCAGACGCTTAACTGAGTTACCCAGGTATCCCTCAAATGATCTGTTTTAAACAATAATTTTATTTTCTTTCCAGTTTTTTCATCCATTTAGCTACTAAAAGGCTCAAGTAGGCCCAGTCCTGCTTCTCATGCAAAATTTAGATTTAGTTACTCAGAGGAAGAGATTTCAGGGGAAGAGACTGATTTCACATGTGAGCTATAAATGTAGGCAGTTTCCTGTCAGCGTTTTCTGGAACTTGATGATGAATATATCTAGTGTATACTTACCACCAGAAACTTAAAGGAGTTTGATTTCTTAATTATCTAAATATAGTTACCTCTGGGAACTCTGATAATAAATATAGGTTCTATAATTACTGTTTTCTCTGTGAACAATGTGTAAAACTCCTTTCTTGTCAAAGGAAATCCCAGCAATAATAGAGTCCTTATGGCTAGAAGCACCATTTGTGAATATAAGACAGATAAAAATGCAATATTTTTTTTAAGAATAGTGGGCCCTCAGGGGCGCCTGGGTGGTGCAGTTGGTTAAGCATCTCAGCTCAGGTCATGATCTCCTGGGTTCGTGAGTTCAGGCCCCACATCAGGCTGTGTGCTGATGGTGTGGAGCCTGCTTGGGATTCTGTCTCTCCTTCTTTCTGCCCCTCTCTGACTTGTGCGGGTGTGCACATGCTCTCTCTCTCTCTCAAAATAAATAAACTTAAAAAATAAAACTTAGGGAAAAAAAGAAAAATGAGTCCTTAGAAAGTCCTTAGCTTACTCTCCTGCTCGAGTGGGCTATGGAGATGGAAGGAGAAAGCCAGCTTCAGGGAGTTGTTGGAGGTCTCTTGAATGGTTGTTTTTTTCAATACATTATCGAATTAAATTATAGAAGTAGTCATGTCATAAAAAGTTTCAGGCATTCAGAAGCGTTATCAACAGGTTGACTTAGATTTTTTAGGAAGTACCCATACCCAGCCTTGGGCGCATTGCTCTGTGTGGTTCATGCTATATAAAAGCATGGTTGTTTTTTGTCTTTTCTTACAGAATGTACCTGAAACATGGGAGCCCAGTTAAAATGATGGAGAGTTATATTGCAGTACTCACAAAGGGGATATGCCAGAGTGAAGAAAATGGCTCTTTCCTTAGCAAAGATTTTGATGCCCGAAAGGCTTATCTTGCAGGCTCCATCAAAGGTAAACACACGCAGACACACACACAGCCCACAAAACAAAAACCCGTCCCGGATGGTTCCATCCCAACAACAAGATCCCCAAGCCAAGGGCAATCCTCATTGTACTCTAATATTCCATCTTTCTGTATATTTTCATCTATGTAATATTTATTTGCTATACAGGAGGGTAGTTCAACTTCTACATTGCCTTATTTGATTAGAATTCTGTCGTAGGAAAGCAGATTTTTGTGGTGGCCCTTTCCACACGATTCTGACTGTTAATAATACAGAAATGTTCTTTTGTGGGTAAGCTGAATTTCACAGCTTGAGTGTCTGCCGACTTCCATCGTTTTTCTTTCCTTACATTTTAGCAGTTACTTCCTCCATGTAGAGAGCTCAGGCCCCTGACCCAGAGTTCCTCTTCTAACTCTCCGCCTTCCTCTCCCAACTGGAAAATCCAAAACAGCAGTGCAGGGCTAAGCCACAGATTTCAGGGTCCTTAAAAGGGAGGAAAGGGGAAATGCTGGCCTTCACTCTTGTCCTCCTACAGCGCCTGTCTTAGCTCGTGAACCTGCTGTTCTATATGGTTTCTAAGCGTCCTATTGACAGGTTTGTTCAGCTGTCTCAAAAGGACTTACATAATGACGTATGTATTGGTGGAGGGGTGGTGTCCATGAACTTTTATTTATTTATCTATTATTATTTTTGAATGTTTATTTATTTGAGAGAGAGAGAGAGCCAGCGGGGTTGGGGCAGATAGAATCCCAAGCAGGCTCTGTAGTGTCAGTGTAGAGCCCTATGTGGGGTTTGAACCCACAAACTGTGAGATCATGAACTGAGCTGAAATCAAGAGTCAGTTGCTTAAGCCAATGAGCCACCCAGGTGCTCCAGAGTAAACTTTTTTTTTTTTTTTTTTTAAACCTAAGGGTGTTTCATGACACAGAAAGATACTGGTTCCCTTCATATCATTTATTCCACTTTCTTTGGGCTCTGGCTTCATCTGTGCATCCAGTGCAGAGTCCCTTGGAGGGGGGTCAGGTTTAAGCTGTCATAGCACCCATCCTAGGGAGCAGATGTCTGGATTTATATGCTCATCCAGTGCATAAGGTGCTTTTTTATTCTCTGTATTGAAAATAATTCTGTATACAGAAAATAAACTCTGCATTTATTGGAAAGAATTCCTTCCAATAAAAATGTTATTTTCTTACATATTATTTAATGCAGTAATATTATAATTTCTTGTGTTTTAAGACATTGTATCTCAGTTTGGAATGGAAACCGTTATCTTACACACAGCACTGATGCTAAAGAAAAGAATTGTCGTCTATCACCCCAAAATAGAAGCTGTCCAGGAGTTCACCAGGTATTGTCTCTGGTCATTAAAAAGTAGAGGCTTTGTTGGGAGCTGATTTGGGGCAGTCTGTGTTCCTGTGTGCTCTGTTCTGTTACACATTTGGTATAAATAGAATGTGGTAGGCTGTGGGTGAAATGCTATCTTGGTCTAATGTTTCAGGTGAGCTTTAGTAGTTCAAGGTCACTGAATTTGGGCAGATTCTTCTTTAAATTTAGAAATAAGAATATTTTAGAGCAGGGAGTTTGAACTTTTCCTTGCCAGACCATAAATATTTTAGGCTTGGAGGCCATAAGTTCTCTGTCCCAACCACCGAACTGCCAGTCGTGCATATGTAAATGAATGAGCATGGCTGTGTTCCAATAAAACTTTATGTGCAAAGACAGACAGCTGATCCATGGCCATAGTTTCCTGACCCCTGTTTTAAGTAAGTTATTTCTTTTTTTTTCACTTTTACCACAGATTTTCTCTTTTTTTAAAAAAAACATTTATTTATTTTTGAGAGACAGAACACAAGTTGGGGGGGGAGGGGCAGAGAGAGAGGGAGATACAGAATCTGAAGCAGGCTCCGGGCTGTCAGCGCGGAACCCAACATGGGGCTTGAACACACAGACCACGAGATCATGACCTGAGCTGGAGTCTGATGCTTAACGGACTGATCCACCCAGGTGCCCCTCTCTTATTTTTATAATAAAGATGTTTTGAAAGTTTTTTCTTTACCAAATCTAACTTGTTCATAGATTCTTTTTTAAAAACAAGAGGACCTAGCTTTTGTGCTTAACTGTATGCCAGCTGTTGTATAAATCACCTCAATTATTAAATTTACTCGTGACACGAACTTTGCAAGGAACTTTGCCTTCTTTTACGGATGAGAAAATTGAGGCTCCAGGAGGCTGACTGGTTAGAAAACGGGAAAAAGAAGGTTTGGTAGTCAGAAGAACTTGGGTTAAAATCCTGGAGGGCGCTTTACCCGCTCTGTGACCACATCCAGGATACTTAAACTTTCTAAGCCTCCGTCTCTGTATCTGTAAAATGAAGGTAATAATGCCCACTTCGTAAGCCTGTTGTCAGGACTGGCGATGCCGTGTGTGAAGTACTTGGCGTGTGCCTTGCTCATCGTGTGCGCTCTGGAAACGAGGACTGCTGTCATTGCGATGGCCACCCAGTTACCCTTTCCCTCTACATCTATGCTTCTGAAACGGGGATGTCCACAGCTTGGGAAACATAGCAGGGCAACAGCGGATTCACCATACCACAGTTCAATTCGTCACCTCTCTCTGCGGCAGCTGTTTCACTGGTTTTTTCAAGGAAACTTATTTTGTATAAAAACAAACACAAAGTGGTTTGCAAGTTTGATTGGAACTTTAAAGATAGAAATGAGAGACTTCAAAAAAAATGTGTTGCTTGCAGGGCCCCACTCTGGATTCTACTCTCAGACTCCCTCCGTGGCAGTTTGCGGAGTGAGGCATTTGGAGGAAAACTTCAGAAGTGTTACTCCTTGCCACCACGGAGATGTTTTGAAACTTCACCTTGAGCTTTTTGTAGCTAATCTGACCCAAAAAGGCAGAGTTGAAGACATTGCATTACTTTAATTTGAAGCCTGGAGGTCGGGGCACGTGTAGTCTTCACTCTCCCCTCTGCCTCTGACAGCCAGCTCTGTCCTCGGGAGGAAGAGGGAGGAGGGTGCGGGTGCGGGCCAGCAACCATTTGAGTTCTTGTCTTCGTTCCCCAGGACTCTGCCTGCCCTGGTGTGGCATCGACAGGACTGGACCATACTTCATTCCTATGTGCACCTCAGTGCCGAGGAGCTGGAAGCCCTGCGGATGTGCCCAGGTAGACAGTGGGGGTCTCGCAGGAGGAGAGGCTTGGCGTTCACCTGGTTTGGGGGAGGACTTTTTTCTGGCCTTCCCAAAGGGAATATTGATGATGCATTATTTCTTTGGTAAATGCAACCAATTTTTTTTCCTTAAAAATTTTATTTTTTTTCACATTTTATTTTATTTTTTATTTTTATTTTTTAAAATTTACATCCAATTTAGTTAGCATAGAGTGCAACAATGATTTCAGGAGTAGATTCCTTAATGCCTCTTACCCATTTAGCCCATCCCCCCTCCCACAACCCCTCCAGTAACCCTCTGTTCTCCATATTTAAGAGTCTCTTCTGTTTTGTCCTCCTCCCTATTTTTATGTTATTTTTGCTTGCCTTCCCTTATGTTCATCTGTTTTGTCTCTTAAAGTCCTCATAGGAGTGAAGTCATATGATATTTGTCTTTCTCTAATTTTGCTTAGCATAATACCCTCTAGTTCTATCCATGTAGTTGCAAATGGCAAGGTTTCATTCTTTTTGATTGCCAAGTAATACTCCATTGTGTATATATATACCACTTCTTTATCCATTCATCCATCGATGGACATTTGGGCTCTTTCCATACTTTGGCTATTGTGGATAGTGCTGCTATAAACATGGGGGTGCATGTGTCCCTTCGAAACAGCACACCTGTATCCCTTAGATAAATACCTAGTAATGCTGTTGCTGGGTCATAAGGTAGTTTTATTTTTAATTTTTTGAGGAACCTCCATACTGTTTTCCAGAGTGGTTGCACCAGCTTGCGTTCCCACCAACAATGCAAAAGAGATCCTCTTTCTGGGCATCCTCGCCAACATCTGTTGTTGCCTGAGTTGTTAATGTTAGCCATTCTGACAGGTGTAAGGTGGTATCTCATTGTGGTTTTGATTTGTTTTTCCCTGATGATGAGTAACATTGAACATTTTTTCATGTGTCAGTTGGCAATCTGGATGTCTTCTTTAGAGAAGTGTCTTTTCATGTCTTTTGCCCAATTCTTCACTGGATTATTTGTTTTTTTGGGTGTTGAGTTTGATAAGTTCTTCAATGTTTATTTTTGAGAGAGAGAGTGAGAGACAGAGTGCGAGCGGGGGAGGGGCAGAGAGAGAGGGAAACACAGAATCTGAAGCAGGCTCCAGGCTCTGAGCTGTCAGCACAGAGCCCGACACAGGGCTTGAACTCACAAACCATGAGATCATGACCTGAGCCTGATGCTTAACTGACTGAGCCACTGAGGCGCCCTGAGTTTGATAAGTTCTTTATAGATTATGGATACTAACCCGTTACCTGATATGTCTTTTGAAATATCTTCTCCCGTTCTGTCGGTTGCCTTTTAGATTTGCCGATTGTTTCCTTCGCTGTGCAGAAGCTTTTTATTTTGATGAGGTCCCAATAGTGAATTGGTCCTCAATTTTTTTTTATTTGTTTTTAATTGTATCGCTCTGTGAAATGTGAAAAGTCTGGTAGCTGTTTTCTTAACATCAGTTCCAAACTTCTGTTACTTCTTGAGTTGTCCTGATTCCTTTAGCATTTATTGTATCAGATCTGAAACTGGTGAAAGTTGATGCCGTCCCCAGCACGCTGTCCCTGAGAAAGCCAGGCGTGTGGCTGTGGTTGCTTAGAGACAGAGACCTACAGGGGGAACATTGGTCAAGAGAATCCTTGCTACCTGTACCTCGGCTGTCATTCTTGACCTGAATAGCAGTAACTGAAAAGTAAATGCCTTCTTCTTTGACACCACAATGTAGTTTGGGGGACGTTTTGAGTTGGAAGGGTTTCTTCAGGCAACTGTCAATAATGTAGTCTGAAGAAATGCCAGAGGGTACAGCTGATGTCCCCTGAATAAAGCAGTGAAGAAAAGCAGCTGGTGAACTTTTAGAGTCCATTCTCTTTCGACCCGTTCACAACAGGATTTGTTCCCATTCCGGTAATGTGGGTCATCTGTGTCATGCAGGTTACATCGCTGGGTTTGTGGACTTGGAGGTGAGCAACAGGTCAGACCTCTACGACGTGTTTGTGAATCTGGCAGATCGTGAGATTACCGTTGCCCCACTTGCCAAAGGTTAGTTCTCTCTTCCGTCGTTGATACAAAATGGAAGCCAAGCAGTCATACTTTTTAAAATCAATTTATTAAAATTTTAATTCCAGCGTAGCTAACGTAGAGGATTATGTTTCAGGGGTTCAGTACAGTGATTCAACACTTCCACGTGCTACTCAGGGCTCATGAAGATAAGTGTGCGCATAATCTCCTTTATCAGTTTCACCCATCCTCCCGCCCACCTGAAGCAGTTGTATTTTTTTTTAATGTTTATTTATTTATTTTTTTATTTTTGAGAGACAGAGAGAGACAGCATGAGCAGGAGAGGGCAGAGAGAGAGAGAGAGGGAGACCCAGAATATGAAGCAGGCTCCAGGCTCCGAGCCGTCAGCACAGAACCTGACGCGGGGCTCGAACTCACGAGTCGTGAGATCGTGACCTGAGCTGAAGTCAGACGCTCAACTGACCGAGCCACCCAGGCGCCCCTGAAGCAGTTGTATCTGTAGGCTGATGCTCTAAAACTGGTATTCAAGGGCCTGCTTTGCCCGCTGTGCTGAAACTGGAGAGATTTTCTGTGTCTGGAACAGAGCATTTATTCTTACAGGCCCAGCCATGTCAGTAGTACATTCTGGGTGCTTATGCTGTACAGTATATGTTAATAAGATAGTATCTTTTTTTTGTAATGTTTATTTATTTATTATGAGAGAGTAAGCGTGAGTGGGGGAGGGGCAGAGAGAGGGAGAAAGAATCCCAAGCAGTCTCCGTGCAGTCAGCACAGAGCCGGACGTGGGGCTCCGTCATATGAACCTTTGAGATATGACCTGAACTGAGATCAAGAGTGGACACAACCGACTGAGCCACCCAGGTGCCCCAATAGGATAGTGTCTCTATCTCGTTTCTCAACTTTTCTGTTTAAACAAGCTGTATGAGTTACCTATTGCTGCATAACAAATCACTTTTAAACCTAGTAGTTTAAAACAGCAAATATTGGGGTGCCTGGGTGGCTCGGTCGGTTAAGTGTCTGACTTCAGCTCAGGTCATGATCTCGTGGTCCGTGAGTTCGAGCCCCGCGTCGGGCTCTGTGCTGACTGCTCAGAGCCTGGAGCCTGTTTCAGATTCTGTGTCTCCCTCTCTCTCTGCCCCTCCCCTGTTCATGCTGTGTCTCTCTGTCTCAAAAATAAATAAACGTTAAAAAAAAAAAAATTTAAAACAGCAAATATTTATTATCTCACAGTTTTAGGACTGACTTAGCTGAGAGGTTCCGACTCAGGGTCTCTCATGAGGTTTCAATCAAGATACTGCCAAGGCAGGGGCACCTGGGTGGCTCAGTTGGTTAAGGGTCCGACCTCGGCTCAGGTCATAATCTCATGGTTCGTAGGTTCGAGCCTCATGTTGGGCTCTGTGCTGACAGTTCAGAGCCTGGAGCCTGCTTCGGATTCTGTATCTTCCTCTCTCTCTCTGTCCCTCTCCTGCTCATGCTCTGTCTCTCTCTCAAAAATAAACATTAAAAAACAAAGATATTCCCAAGGCTTCAGTCATCCAAAGTCTCAACTTCTAAGCTAACTTTTAGCAGGAGGCCTCACCACCTGGCCTCTCTGTAGGGCAGCTTGAGTTTCTCATGACATGACAGCTGGCTTCCCCAAGAGTAAGTGATCCAAGAGACAGAAAGACCACAGTGCCTTTTATGACCTAGTCTCAGAAGTCATATACCAGTTCTTCCATATTCTATTTGTTAGAAGGAAGCCATTAAGTCCAGTCCCCACGTAAGAGAGAGGAAGTAGGCTCCACCTCTTAAAGGACAGAGAATGAAAAAGGGCATAGAAATTTATTATTGCACAAGGACTGAACATGAATCCTGTATGGAAAATCTTTTTGAACGATGTGTCAGTAAGCAAAAGGGAATGGAGGTGAGTATTGCCCTTTGTAAAGCCAGAGTGATAGGATACTAGCTGTGGCCAGGGCCACTTATATTGCTGAAGCATTAGGACCAGAAAGGGTGGCCATGTCCTGCCGCCTTCTGTTGCTCCGAGTCTATAAGATGAGCTCGTCTCAAATCAACACCATTCAAATGGAGTTTGTCCCTTGGAGGGACAAACAGAAATTTCTGTTCATTTTTTTGCTGCAGAAAAGGAGCAGTGTATGTAAATCGTGTGACTTAGGTTGTTTCCTTTGCACATTCTGAGGGTCTTCACACACTGGAATGTTCAGCTGGCTTCTGCAGAACTGATAGGACGCTCTGCTGCTATAGGATCCCCACCAGAAGGTTCCACTTGAATTTTTTTTTCAAATGTTTATTTCTTTTTGAGAGAGAGACAGAGCATGAGTGGGGAAGGGGCAGAGAGAGAGGGAGACACAGAATCCGAAACAGGCTCCAGGCTCCGAGCGGTCAGCGCAGAGCCCGACGCGGGGCTCGAACTCACGAATGTGAGATCATGACCTGAGCCGAAGTGGGACTCTTAACCAACTGAGCCACCCAGGCCCCCGGGTTACACTTGAATTCTTAACCGTAAAGACCTGCGAAGGGAGGTTAGGCTCTTGGCTTAAAATCACAACTTACTTGTAGTCAGTAGTTTTCATTAGGTCTTGCCTAGGAAGAAAAACAAAAATTCTTATCAGGTAGTTGTGAAGGAGAAACCTGGTATTGGCATGTTCTTATTTTGAACAAAGTAGAAATCATGATTATGCCGTGCCTCCTAGCACGTCCCTTGGAGTGATATCATATTTGCGTTCAGGATGAAGATGGAAATGGGGGCGGTTGTTGGTTGTTTTGAAAATTTCCTCCGCATGATGGTTTACATTTTCAAATAGGCGTCCTGGTTTTTATTATGTAAACTTCTAAATATCTACATCACTTCTGCTTGATCTCACCAGAGGCCATGACAATGGGCAAACTGCACAAAGAAATTGGTCAGCTGATTGTTCAATCTGCAGAAGATCCGGAGAAGTCAGACAGCCAAGTCATACAGGTAACTCCTCAGTCCCCTGACTTACTGAGAGTTGTGCAGTGGTGGTGCCGGGCAGCGTGTGGCAGAACTGCCTGGGGCGCGGGGAGCCGTGAGAAGCCGTAGGCAGATGCTGGCACGAGGGTCTGCAGGGTGGCCCTGGTTAGAGGAGCGGGCAGAGGCCCACCGTAGCCAAATAGTTATCAGGCTCTGGGGACAGAGACATGCAGGGGGCTGGTGACAGGTGTGACCCCCAGCTGGTCTGGAATGCTTTCCTGAGCGAACGCATTCTGTGCTCCAGCAGAATTTTCACGGAGGAACAACTTTCAAGAGATAGTTGCTGCTGAGGACTAGAGAGGGCGTCTCAATCTAGCTTCGATGTACTGTGTCCAGAACAGCAGTAAGCAAGCATGTAGTCCGATCCCTGCCAAAGGTAGCAGGTCTGGGCTCACACCCTGCAGGGCTAGCCCCGCTGTGGGGTCTCCCTGTCAGGCTGACCAGAGCTTCCATGTGGATCCTCCCCTCTCCCCTTTCTGGATCGGGATGGCTGGAGAGTTTATTTAAGCCTGTCCCTGTGGTGATGACAGGCCCTCCTGTGCACCGCAGCCTGCCAGCTCCTTTCCTGTCTGCTGCCGGTTTGCATTCAGCCTGTTCCCAGCTCCTTACTCTTTTCCCGGGATACACTTCCATCCTGGCCTCCGGGCCCTGGCTCATCTAGACCCTTGTGTCATCCCGTGGGGGCCAGAGGCCTGGAAGGATTGTCTCCCACTGTCTGTACCTGTACCACCTCATCAGGGGTGGGGGTGGGGGGCTCTGATAGGCAGGCCCTACTCATCTGGCTGGACCCGGTTCTTTTTTCCATTTATTCATTCATTTATCCAGAAAATATTTATTGAGCACTGACTATATGTCAGGCATGGGGCAGTAGGGTTGTATTTATTGGAGTAGATGAATAGGAAATAATGTAAGGGGACCTGGGTGGCTCGGTTGGTTAAATGTCTGAGTCTTGATTTCAGTTCAGGTCATGGTCTCGTGTTTGTGAGTTCGAGCCCCACGTCGGACTCTGTGCTGGTGGCACAGAGCCTGCTTGGGATTCTCTCTCTTCTCTCTGCCCCTCCCCAGATCATGCTCTCGCTCGCTCTCTCTCTCTCTCTTTCAAAATAAATAAATAAATAAACTTAAAAAAAAGTAAACGCCAGATCATT
>NW_026059851.1:0-30943 GCF_023721935.1 Panthera uncia | reverse complement strand
TTTTGAGAGAGAGAGAGAGACAAAGTGTGAATGGGAGTGGGGAAGGGGCGGGAGAGAGAGGGAGACACAGAACTCGAAGTGGGCTCCAGGCTCTAAGCTGTCAGCACAGAGCCCAATGCAGGACTCCAACTCACAAACTGTGAGATCATGTCATGACCTGAGCCAAAGTTAGACACGTTACCGACTGAGCCACCCAGATGCCCCTTCCCTCACCTCTTTAAAGTGACAATAACCTCCCTTCCTCCCATACTTCTCTCCCTCTTTTTTTTTTAATGTTTATTTTTGAGAGAGACAGGGTAGGGCAGAGGATTCGAAGTGGGCTCTGTGCAGACAGCAGAAAGCTAGAGGCAGGGCTCGAACCCATGAACTGCAGGATCATGACTTGAGCCAAAGTTAGACGCTTAACCAACTGAGCCACCCAGGCACCCCCTTCCTCTCATACTTCTGAGCATCCTTTTCTTTATTTTCCTCCACAGAATTTATTTAGCTATCAACATCTTACTTATATATTTCATGATATACTCCTCTAGAATATAATAAGGGTGATGAGGACAGGGATTAATGTCTGTTCCATTTAACTGCTATATTAAGTCTAGCACCTATAACAGTGCCTACCACAGAGTAAGCACTCAATAAATATTTGTTGAAAAAATCACTTAATACATTAAAGCAAGCCTCCTGTATTATCATTGCCCACCTGCATGTTGGTCTCCTCCATGACACTGGAAGTCCCTTGATGGTAGGGACATGGTCCACACCCGGAAAGTGTTTGTTCAGTGTATGTTTCAGAGCACCTTGATGGTTCCAACTGCATGGTGATACACAAGGTCCAAAACCTCACACCTTTGGGTTTTTGTTGTTTTTTTTTTTTTCCCACACCTTTGCATTCTTAACCACGAAAGTGACCAATGAGGGTTGGAAATCTTTTCAGCGGTGGTGTACCAAGAGCAGATGTGGGGAGCACTGTGCCTGGGCCAAGCAGTTCTCAGTGAACCTTTGGGTTGTGTAACTTTAAAGCAGGAAATTGGAATGGAGATTCAGTTGAGTAGATTTTTAGCAGAAATCTGTCCTAGCAGTATTTGTTATTTATTGGGAGAAATGCATCTTACACCCAGGAGTCCTCACCACTAATATTCTGCCCGACTCCAGGAGAAGTCTGAGGGGGAGAAGAGAAGCATGTTTGTGGGAACTGGTGTCCATAGTCTCCATTGTTGACATGCCACACAGCCCAGCTCCTGCCTGGGATCTGGGAGTTTAGGAGATTATGCTCAAAGCTACACCAACCAACCAGGGCCAAGAGCAGAATGAGGAAGACGCTGTGCAGAGTGGTTTAGGGTGTGGTTTGGAAATAGGCTTCTGTGTTAAATATGTTAAATATGATTAGAAGGAACCCTGGAACCACAGGGTGTGGGCTTTCATTTTGGGCTTGTGGGTATTAAACAATCTTCACATGGACCTTTTCATTGTGCCGTCTTCTCATGAAGCAGCAAAAATGGCACCTCCTCAGAGAGCCCCTTCCTGACCACCCCATCTAAACCTGAAGTCTACCCTATTTTAATTCTTGGCACAGCATTCATCACTAATGGATAGTTTTCGTTGTTTCCTTGGTTACCATCTGTCTCACCACACTAGATGGTAATCTTTAAGGGACCAAGCTGGTCGTGTTAACCATTGTAGCTCCAACTCCTGGAACTGTGCCTGGCACAGGGCAGGCACTCTACAAATATGGGTTGTGTGAATAAATAAAGGAGTGGAGAATGTGGTAGGCAGAATTGTAAGAGCCCATAGATTCCCAGTCCCTGATGTACACACCCTGTATAATACCCGAGACTGTAAATATGATGAGGTGTTACTTCTGTGATTAAGTTATATTATGTATCACAGTTGACTTTCAGAAGAGATTTTCTGGGTGGGCCTAACCAATCACATGAGCCCTATGAATCCAGGTCTAGAGGTCACTGGCAAAGGAAGTAAGAGATTCAAAGCTTGAGAGGAAAAATGGAAGGAGCTGCGTAGTAAAAAACTGTCGGTGACCTCTACTAGATATGGGACGCCCCCAGCCAAAAACCAGCTAGTGCACGGAGGCCTCGCTCCCACGACTGCAAGGAACTGAATTCCATCAACAACTTGGATGAGCTTGGAGGGAAATTCTTCTGCAGAGCCTCCAGAGAGGAATACAGCCTTGCCATCCCAGGACTTCAGCCTGACAAGGGCCTGAGCAGAGGCCCAGTCATTACATGCTTGGACCTCTGGTCTATAGAACTGCACGGTGATAAATGGGTGTTGTGTGAAGCCAGTAAGTTTGTGGCAACTTGTTACACAACAATAGAAAACTAATACAGAGACCTTAACAAATTTTCTCCATATTAACTTCTAGAAAAAGAAGAAAGAAACACAAATGGAGTCTAACATTCTAAAGTGACTTTGCTTTGCATGAAATGAAAACAAAGGTACAGCTCAGTAGAAGAAAAGGGCAAGACTGTGTAAGGTTTAACTTTACAAATTCAGACTGTCCAAGCAAAAGCCCTTTAGAAGGAATCTGAGACTATGAACATGTTACAGTACTCCACACTGGTGTTTTTAGAACTAGGGGTTAAGTTTCATTTCCTAGGGAATTTAGAATTATAAATACACCTCAGTTCATCCAATAAGCATGCCAGATTTGGAGCCAGTTGGCTTCATTTGGAGCCAAATGGCTCCCAGCTTTGCCATTTATTAGCACTATGATATTGGGCAAGTAATCTCTCTGAGCTTCCATTTTCTCACCTGTGAAATATGCATGAGTCGGGCAAGGTTTGAAGGAGATACGACCCCGAGCACCCTTCACACTGTCCTTGATACAAGCCCTCAAGAAGTCTTTTTCATACATGGACATGTAAGAGAGAGCAAATAATCAATGCATGAAATATTCACAGCCTCTTTCTGCCCTCTCAACTGCTAACATCATCTACCGACTAGTGGGCATTTCCCCCTGTGTTCCTCCCCTTTTTTCCCCACTTATACCTTCTTAAATACATAAGGTAATCAGTTGGGAGGACAGCTGGAAAAGTCAGGTGGGAGAATCAAGTAGGAAAGGGCTGAGATGAGAGAGAAAAATAGAGGGGTAGGGGAAAAAGGCTAACGGGGAAGAAAAGGAAAGAGGAGAGAGGAGATAACAACAAGAGCTTTTTGTAAGAGGAGGAGGGAGATTTCAGAACCCGTGCCACTGAATGGGAGTGATGGTTCACAAAAACCCCGAGGGAGTCCACACCAATGTGAACAAACGATTGGATAAGTAAATAAATGGGAGAGAATAGACACATTTCCCAGGAAGAAGAATTCAAATAGTTTGTGTAGACGCTTTGCCTTGGAGGAGGTGCAGCATAACTCCCCGCTCCTTCAGCGTGGGCCGTGCACAGTGACTGGTAGCCAAAGCAGAAAGCGTAGAAAGGAGGAAGGAGAGTAACTTTACAGGAGAGAAACCTGGCAAACACTGCCTCAGCCAGGTGATGAAGGTTAATACCTCCATGTACCCTTGATATGATGTGATGACAGGAGCACTTCTGTGGTCTTCCTCCCCACAACGCATGAACCAGTCTAATCATGAGCAAAACATCAGACAAAAACAAATTGAAGGGCGGTCCATGGAAGTCCTGGCCAGCATACTTCAAAACTGCCAGGGTCATCAAAAGCAAGGGAGGTCTGAGAAACTGTCACAGCCGAAAGGAGCCTAAGGAAACATGTTGACTAAATATAGTGTCATCCTAAATAGGATCCTGGAACAGAACCCAGAAAATAAGTAAAAAGCTAAGGAAAAAAAATATGGACTTTAGTTACTAATGTGTCAGTATTGGTTCATTAGTTGTGACAAACGTGTCTTATTGATGTAAGATGTTAACAAAAGAGGAAAATGGTTGGGGTGTATGGTAGGTGACTTTAGATACTATCTTTGTAACTTTTCTGTAAATCTAAGACTATTCTAAAATAAAATATTTATCCCAGACTTTGGCACCAAAAAAAAAAAAAAATTAAAAATGATAAAAGAAAAATAAAATATCTATTTATAAAATAGGGGAAAGGGATTTTAAGACATATCACTGTAGGTAATAAATTATATCATCTTTAATATTCTTTGAAAAATGCAAATACAGGGGCACCTGGGTGGCTCAGTCGGTTGAGCGTCCGACTTCGGCTCAGATCATGATCTTACGGCTGGTGAGTTCGAGCCCCGCGTCGAGCTCTGTGCTGACAGGTCAGAGCCTAGAGCCTGCTTTGGATTCTGTGCCTCCCTCTCACTCTGCCCTAACCCACTCGCATTCTGTCTCTGTCTCAAAAATAAATAAACATTTTTAAAAAATTTAAAAAAAAGAAAAATGCAAATACAGATCAGAATTTATCTCAATTACATTTTCATGCTGATCTGTTTCTTTTAATACAACACAGTTTGAAAGCTAGGCTTTTTGGGGCCTGAGATCTACTCAGGTTCCAATATCAGCACCCTAAAACTATGGATGGAGAACATAAGAAGGATGACTTTCCCTTGGGAATGTTCTGAAAGCCTCACATAATCTGGAAGCCAGTTAACCATCAGCAAAGAGTGTCAAGGCATTTGACTAAAGCCCCTTTCAGAGGTGACTTCTTGGGCCCCAAGCAAGCCTGGAATCCCTGAAAAGAGCTGACATCCCGACATATGCCTAACCTCTTATTAAATACAAGTAAGGAAAAACGATGAAACGAAAAGCCACATTTGGCTCACAGGGATCTGGGAATTGGAACATCTATAGAAGATGTTGGGGTGCCTTACCTACATGCCCAGGGAGTTGGGGCATTTCCAAATCCATATTAGTGCCAATAACATCTTAACTCTTTTCCCAGGGAGCAAAGAGCAAGCAGGCTGTGCAAATAAGACATAGCAGGCCTCAGCCAGCTATCCTTAGAAAAGCCTACTGATAAGGTAGGCCCGTGGCTGGTATCTGTGAACTTGGATTTCGGGAGTGCTCCCACCATTCCTGGAATTGATAAGAATGACTATCTAGACTCCTTGCACAAACAGTGGGGTTCATGCTGAATACCTGTTTCCTTCTGAGAGACTGGAATTTGGGTACTTGCTCGGCAGAAGGTGCCACCTGACTGTCCCCCAATAAAAACCTGCCTGTCTCTAACGAGCTTCCCTCTTCAATAATATTTCACTTGTGTTGTTACAACTTGTTGCTGGAGGAATGAAACGTGTCCTGTGTGACTCCACTAGGAGAGGTTAGAAGCTTGGGCCTACGGGCCTACTGGCCTACTTTCCTTCGGAAATCACCCCCATGTGCCTTTTCCCCTTGCTGATGAATCCTAGCCATGAGCACAGCTGTGTGCTGAATCCTGCGGGGGCCCCCTAAGAAATCATTGGGTCTGGGAGTGATCTATAATATTAACATAAAGATTTTTCTTGATTCAAACTTTGGGACAGGCACAGAAGAAAGTATGATTAGTTCCATTTGATCACTGAGGAAGCAAGTACACAGAAAGTAGCAAAATGAGAGATTTGGCAGCCAAGATGGCAGAGCTGACATCTGAACTCAGGCTTGTCTGTTAACACACCCTCCAACCCCCTTCCATCTATGACAGGCAGCATCTTATTGCTTAAGGTTAGAAATACCTCCCCTTCTCCGTGCCCTCTACTCATTTTCCCTCAACTCTGTGAACCTGTCTGGCAGGTCTGACAGCACCCAGCAGTGAAATGGAAGGGAGGCAGGCATGCGTTCTTTCCCCACCCCTGCCCTGTGTCCTAAGCCTGGCCACAGCCTCATTATCCTTCTCCCCGCCACAAGGGGCTGCTCCCTAACTAATTCACTGAGAAAATAGAGTGTCTAGCAGGCATCAGGGACTGCAGGAGACACAGCATGAACAAGCCAACCAAGAACAAGGAGAGGCAATACACGTAAGGTGCTTTCATGCTCTTCTGAGATTGTCTCCTTTTTCCCTTTCCTCAAGTTTGGATCTCTAGGTCTGAAATCCCAGAAGCAATAGATCTGGTCAGGCCCTCCCCCACACCTTCTCTGTTTTCCCACCTGATTGTAAGGTGGTCACAGGCACGAGTTCTGCTGAGGTTATCTGTGCACCCATCTCCCCAGCCTTTGGCCCATTTCACAATGTGCTTTGCAAATGTTTGCACTCTGTGCAAGGGAAGTGGAGTTTTCCTAATGCTATACCCCTGCCAATGTAATGGAAAATGATTCCCCAAGCCCAAATACCACAGAAAATTATATTATGTATTTGGAGCTAAATGTGTCCCTGTAAGACTCAGCAAATGACCTTGGTGAGGTGGGAAAGACAAGAGATCTGGGGCCTGTGGATTTAACATATTTTCTCATTTTTTCTGTGTACTATCTTTCATCAAATCTAGAAATGCCATCAGTGATTAAGCACATCATTTTATCTACCATACATTTGAAAACATTTTCAATTATAATTGTAGGATACATCCCAATTTCAGAGACTTCTTAATTTGAACTACTGCAAGCAACAAATACTTCTTTATCTTTTAAATTGTGAAATGAAAGTAAAAGGAGGAGGAAAAATAGCTAAAGTCTTACCCACCTAAAGAAAACCACTATTATTTTTCTATATTGTCCTATGACATCTTTACAGTTACGGACCTTGTATTAGTGCATTTAATGTCTTTATGTATTAAATATATGCATCTATACATATTTGTAAATGTATATATTCATATCATACATTTCCAAATATTTATATTTGTATTTTTATTATACAATTCATACCTTCCTTCATACCCTATCCCCACACCGTTCCTCTGAAGTAATGACTGTCAGTATCCGGGTGTGCGTCCTTCCAATCCTATGTATATACAGACCAGCTTGGAGTTTTACACACAGATGTGATTATAGTGAGTTTGTACAAATATGTCTACCTCACCTTAATAGCTCCATAGCACTCTATGATGGTGGAATACGCCTTTATTTTATTTTTTTTTAGTTTCTTCATGAGTAAATATTTAGGTAATTTTCATATTTTTGTGATTACTAGCAGCACCAGATGAACATCATTAAACATGCATATTTTGGTATGTGTATTTTTGAAAAGTAAATCGCTGGGTATGCACTTCAGCATTTTGTTAGATACTGCCAGACTGCCTTTCAGAAAGTCTTCAGTTCATTAACACATCTTCTTTAAATGCATAAAACCCATATTGAACAAAACAAGGTATTTCCTAGTAAAGTCAGCATAAATTGTCACAAACTCAACAGGCAATTATGCTTGTATTGCTTTTATCTTTCTTATTAAAAACTGCCTTATTACCAGAGACTTTGGTATTTCTTCAGCGTCTCTTTCCAATTGTCCCAGATCCCAGGGGCTTACTCTTGGGCCAGCAAACAAATCCAGGGAGACTGTGAGGTAGTTCTGGGCACTCTGCTTCTGGCTGTGGCTCTTCTGGCCTCAAAGATTGCTCTTGAAGACTGAGCCTGCAGCATCTGGCTACCATCCAGGACCTGGGATGTTCCTCAGTGCACAGATCCTAGTGCTGCTTTTGGGGAGAGGAGGAATGCTTTCCCTGATTCACTGATGAACTCTGACTCCAGTCCCTCAGGAGCAGCAGGTTAGGGCTTTTTCCCTGGTCCATCACTCCATGAACGAAGATCCTTTGTTGCTTTCTCTCCTCCAAGCTATGGGAATTTCCCCAGGTGCCTGGCACATCTGAAACTTCAACCACAAAAGGACGTGACAGTATGTCCTAACCCCAGATAAAGGAGCAATTGCCCACCCAAGGAAGATGGCTAGTGAACTTGAGGGGCCCACACCTTTACTGCAGAGAGAAGAGGGGTTTACCCTTAGTGATTCAAAGGCAATCTTTCCAAGCTTCTCTTTTATCAGAGAAGAGGGGGAGAACCCCCACAGAAATATAATCTCCAGTAGGGTGCTTCAAATACACCCAATACAAATGGCCCAAGAGTGGGGCGCCTGGGTGGCTCTGTCAAGCATCCCAACTTCAGCTTAGGTCATGATTTCAAGGTTTGTGGGTTTGAGCCCCGCACTGAGCCCCACATCAGGCTCCACACTCCCGGTGCTTGGGATTCTCCATCTCTGCTCCTCCCCCACGTGTGCTCTCTTGCTCTCTCTCACTCTCTCTCTCAAACTTAACACACATGGCTGAAGAGTAGCTATATTCATTTCCTATGGCTGCCACAACAAAATACCACAGACTAGGGGGCTTAAGCAGTAGAGATTCATTTTCCCACAGTTCAAGATATAAAAAGTCCGAGATCAAGGTGTTGGCAGGTTTAATTTCTTCTAAGGCCTCTCTCCTTGGCTTGCAGATGCCTTTCCTCTGGGCAGCCACATCTCTGATATCTCTTTGTTTTGTCCAGATTTCCTCCTCTTATAAGGACATAGGTTAGATTGGATTAGGACACACCCTTACAACCTTATTTTAATTAAATTACCTCTTTAAAGGCCCTATCTGCACAGACGATCACATCCTGAGGTGGTGAGGTTAGCCCTATACCATATAACCATGGAGTTATTCCAGCCCATCACAGTAGCTGAAATATGTTAGGATTTTATATAATTAATTATCCTAGTTAATTGGATGACAGTGACCTTCACCAAAAGCAGGTATTTAAGGTGCAGATTGATGGAGATTGGTGCATTGTTCACGTTAAAGGGAATCTACAAGAGGATCTATTTTCCTTGTGAACACTTTATCTGTAGAACCTTGCAGGAGATTGTAAAAGCCAATGAAACATGAGTGCAAGTGTCTACTTGGCTTCCACACTGATTCCAAATCTGCATCCCACTCCTCAGCCCCTAACACCTTTGTATTTTCTGTGAGATCTAGAAACATTAGCAACTATTTACTACAATAGTAAGCATAGGGAATCAATCCAAGGGGCATAATTCAGGGTGCTGCCCTCCGGAAGTTCAGTCTAATGAGAGAAACAGAAGAGCCATATATGGGGTGCCTGGGTGGCTCAGTTAAGTGTCCAACTTTGGCTCAGGTCATGATCTCACAGCTCATGAGTTCGATCAAGACCTGCGTTGGGCTCTGTGCTGACAGCTCAGAGCCTGAAGCCTGCTATAGATTCTCTGTCTCCCTCTCTGCCCCTCCCCTTCTCATGCTCCGTCTCTCCTTCAAAAATAAACATTTTTTTAAAATTTAAAGAAGAGCCATATATATTCCCAATTCTAGTTCTATGGCCAAATGCTATTAGACCTTAGAAGAGGGATAACTTAGTTTTGCCTGGGTTGAGGGCAGAAATGGTATTTGAACCTTGAAGATGTAGAATTTCCCAAGGTAAGGAGAAAGTAGAACAGGGAGACTTGTTGAAAATATAGCAGCACTGTGATTACAGAGTAAACAGCAGGAAACACATTTATTGTCATTAATAGCTGGTGGAACTAATCATATTTTCATACTCAAAAGTATCACTCAGTTAAAATTACTGAACCAGAATTATAAGTATTAACTTGGATAAACCTTTAAAAAAAACAAAGTTGAGCAAAAAAAGCAACTTACAAGTGAATACAAATAGTATGCAACAGAATGGAAGGGCATTGTAGCACAGTGATTTCTTGTGTGGCTGGAGTCTTATTGCTTGGGTCTGTGTCCTGGCATCACCACTTGCAATCATGTATGTGATCCTAGGCAAATTGTGCCACTTTTCAGTTTTCTCACCTATGAATTGGGGATCATAATAGGACTTATACAAAAGGATATTCTGAGGATTTAAGGAAAAAAAAACAAGTAAAATTCTTAGAACAATGTCTGCTATTCAGTAAATGTTAGCTATTGTTGCACTGGTGTAAAGTTTTAAAAGAAAGAGTACAATATTTTGTTGAGTGAAACATACAAATAAACCAAAACTTAATAACATAATGGGAATATGACAATGACCAAACTTAGAGCAGTGGTCACCTCTGTGGGAAAGGGAGGGGAAGGAGGTTGGAGAAGAAAAGGGAAGTGCTTCAACTATATTTGTAATGCTTTTTTTTTTTTTTTTTTTTTTTTAAAGAGAAAGAGTATTTAAGTTGGGGAGAGAATCTCAAGCAGGCTCCACACTCAGCAAGAAGTCCCATGTGGGGTTCAATCCCACAATGCTAGGATTGTAAGGGTTAGATTGTAGTGTAGGGCTAACACTTAGCTTGAAATATAACTTTGTTCTGACACTAAAGGTCAAAAGATAACAGCCTTGCTTTTACTCTTGTAAATCATACTTCATACTCTTGTGAATCAGGCTTTACCAATGAAGGAAACAAAAGCTCAAAAAAAGAGCATCAGAGACAAGGTCAAGGAGATCCACTGGTTGCAACTTAGCAGCAGAAAGTCTAAAATAATCACCTCATTCGATAACTGTTTCTGACTCATCTGGCAACTGTTTCTAACTCATCTGGGAACTATTTCTTTGTTCTGTTCCCAGATAATGATAAAATGATGTGATCGGCTTTAAAAACTCTGTACCCCGGCTGTTTGGGGCCACACTCTTATCAAGAGTGTTGGTCCCAATCGGTCACTGGTGCCCGTAACATTCTGTTTCAGGAGTCGTGTGGATGCAACAGGATCATGACCTGAGCCAAAATCAGGAGTCAGGGGCTTAACTGACTGAGCTACCCAGGCACCCCATGTAATGCTTTATTTCTTAAACTGGGGGATAACCACCTCTTTTCCTTAAATTAGCATTTATGTATATATATGTAACAATTGGTGTATATATATATAATATTTTATATTAAATAGTTTAAAATGTACGTCAAGTGAGTTGGAGATGGTATGATATTCCTGTAGATACCAAAGACCCTCCCTAATTAGTTTTGTGAGGTTTGGGGTTGGAGGCACAGAAGATCCATGAGGGATCCTGGAGCTACACAAACTGCCTGGCTCCTTCTCAACATGCCTATCTCTGTCTAAATATCTCTTCCTTGAGGAGCCTTCCTTGACACCTATTTTAAAGCAGTACATCCCCTCCACTTTCTAACACACTCCACTATGTTATTGCAATGGGCTTATCACTCTAGGCTGTTTTGTATTATTTTACTCAGCAATTGTCTGTCTCCCTCCACTAGAATGCTCTATCTTGTTCAACACTATATTCCCAAAGCTTTTTCAAATCTTCCGGGCTTTTTGTTTTGTTTCGTTTTGGTTTTGTTTGTTTTTGTTTTTGGGATGGATAGATGAATAGATGGATGGATGGATGAATGAATGAATGAGTGGATGGATGGATGGATGGTTGGGTGGGTGGGTGGATGGAGGGAGACCGTTCCTCCATACTCATGACTCCTCTTTTTAGCCGGCCTGGAGGGCAGAGGTAGAATGAGAAAAGATTGGAGGGGAGGGAAGATTGGAGTGGGTTGAATAGAGGGCTTATGAAGATCGGATTAGAGGAATTGAGGAAAGATGCCCAGGCTGAGGAGTTTTCCGAGCTTGAAGAGCTGAGGGCTGGGGCTCCTGGGTGGCTCAGGCGGTTGAGTGTCTGACTTGGGTTCAGGTCATGATCTCATGGTTTGTGAGTTCAAGCCCCGCGTTGGGCTCTGCGCTGACAGCTCAGAGCCTGAAGCCTGCTTCAGATTCTGTGTCTCCCTCTGTCCCTGCCCCTCCCCTGCCTGTGCTCTGTCTCTCTCTCTCTCTCAAAAATAAATAACAACAACAAAAAAATTAAAAAAAAAAAAAGAGCTGAGGGCTGAAGGTGGGTGGGGGGGCAGGAAGTCAGGGCGAGCGGGACCCAAGTGGGGCCAGAGGGAGAGGCGGGGCCTTGATTGAGGGTGGGACCGGATGGTGGGCGTGCCCTGGAGGAGGGGCGGGGCCTGCGAGCGGATTGTTGGGAGCGGCGCGCTGCGGCGGCGGCGGCGGCGGCGGCGGAAAATGGCTGCTGCGGAGGCGGCGGACACTCAGCTGATGCTCGGAGTCGGGCTGATCGGTGAGGACGAAGGCGCCCTGCCCCGCAGTCCCGCGCCCCACTTCGGCCTCCGCCTGGGCCCGGGGTGGCCTCTGCTCCCGCGGTCCCCGGCGCCGCCTGCGGTGAGGAGGTCGCGGCCCCTTCTCTGTTGGGCCGGGGCGGGGGGCGCTGCGGGGCGCGGGGACCCGGCCAGCCGCCCTGGGCGGGTCCGCCTGTAGCCTCGCGTGGGACCCGTCCGGGCGGGGCAGCAGGGCGGAGGGACCCCGGGCCTCCTGCCGGACGCCCCATGATGCACAGAAGCCCGGACGTCGAGGGTGACGGAGCTCCGGCGGCTGCGAGGGGCCGCTGCGCAGGCGGGGCAGGGGCTGGGCCGAGAGCGGGTAGTGGGCGGTGCGGGGGGGGGGGCGGGGAGGCGGCAGGGCAGACCTCGGAGGGTGCGGGAGGCACGCGTGACTGCCTGCCCGGCGCCCGGCTGGCCCCGATTATGTGATTGAGCAGTTCGAGTCACCGCGACCAACTGTGCCAGCCCCGAGTGCTGAGCATTATGCACGGATTATCTCCCATTAAACTTCTACCACGGCTCCAGGGGATGTGGGTAATGTTTGGTGACCACATTTCGGAGAAGCAGATGGAGGCCCAGGGTGTCCTTTGCGCACGGACGCGTGCTAGGAAGCGGCGGAGCCAGGGTTGGGACCCTTGCGGTCTAGCCGCAGAGCCCCAACTCACACCAGTGGCGGAATCCTGTATCATGTGATAGAGCTCAGGCACGTAGCCGGCGTGTCTACATACATACAATCATGTACGGCGGGATCCCGGTTAAATTTGAGGAATTAGTGGTTGAGGAAGTACGTTGGGATCTTTGGGTGTGCCTGAGCCGTGTGCAGCGTCTCAGGGTTGGGTGTTTCAAGGAACCATTCATCCCATTGGCGGCCGCGGGTTGCTTGAATGAACGTCTGTAGGTTCCCTGCGTGCCGTTGACCTTTGAAGTAATACTCCATTGAGATAACATTCTATTCCTCTAGTGTGGAAGAACGTTGCTTGCGTTCAGCAAAACCGGCTAACTGTGCTGATTATTTCTCAGTGTTTCAAAGGAGTGCATTTATCTGGGAATGGCTTCCTGTGTTTCTTTTTTATTTCCCCTGTATTATTTCTAATGTGGTTTTAGAACTGCTTCAAAACAAAACCTAAGTACTTCAAGCATCTTAGTCCTGCTTGAAGGTACTTGTGAATAAGGTTAGGTTAAATTCTGACTTTATCTGGTAACGGCAAAGACGAAGATGACTTACAATCATATTTTCAATTCAGATTTTTATTTTTCGTATGGAAACGGATTTAAAAGGAATTTGCTTCCAAATAATGGGGGAGGGGGAACATTAGAAACAAGGAGGGACCAGGTGTTGATAATTGCTGGAGCTGAATGATGGAGACGGGAATTCATTTTTTTATGAACTTGATATTTTCCATAACAAAAATCTGCATCCATACTGCTATATGCACAGTAACTGTTTTTCTGAAGCTTAGGCTAGGTTATTGAGGTGTTTACTGTGATGAGGAAACTACATTATGTGACAGGATAACCATTATTATTATTACTATTATTATTACATTATTATTATTACTATTACAATGTTAAATATAGAATTTATACAATCAGTATATAACATGATTTAAAAGAGATTTCACCATTTTCTTCATCTCCAGTTTTGTTCTTGACAAACACTTCCTGTGTATTTATTAAAGATCCTTCTAACTGATAAAAATGTAAGGCTGAGGGGACACCTGGGGGGCTCAGTTGGTTAAGTGACCAACTCAGGTCATAATCTCAAGGTTTGTGAGATTGAGCCCCACATTGGGCTCTCCACTGACAACGTGGAGCCTGCTTGAAACCCTCTCTCTCCTTCTCTCTCTGCCCCTCCCCTGCTCTCACTCTGTCTTCTCTTTGCTCTCTCAAAATAAATAAACTTAAAAAAAATTAAAAATTAAAATTTAATTTTAATTAAAATTAAAACAAAACGTAATGCTGAGTTTATGAATTTGTGTGGGAGGAGATAGGAAAGAACTCTGCCAAATTTAAGGCTCAGATTTTCTTTTCCTTAAAATTTTTTAATGTTTATTTATTTTTGAGAGAGAGAGAGAGACAGAGCACGAGCAGGGGAGGGGCAGAGAGAGAGGGAGACACAGAATCTGAAGCAGGCTCCAGGCTCCGAGCTGTCAGCACAGAGCCCGACGCAGGGCTTGAACTCACGAACCATGAGACCACGACCTGAGCCAACGTCGGATGCTTAACTGACTGAGCCACGCAGGTGCCCCTTAAGTTTTCATTCATGATTTGTTGTAAAAGGTTTTTACTCAGGTGGCCTAAAACTCAAGATCAGGAGAGCTGCATGGTTTGACCAACGGAGGTGGATGGGAATTTGGGGTCACACATGCTCCGGGATGCTTTGTAAAATGGGATGTGAAAACTGATTCCGCTAAGTGCTTCTGAGTAACCAATCAATTCACTTCCTTGCTGCTGTTTGACATTCTCACAGTGACCATCTTTCCACCGTAGAAAAGGACACAAATGGAGAAGTTCTGTGGGTGTGGTGTTATCCTTCCACGACAGCTACTTTAAGGAGTTTACTGCTGAGAAAATGCTGCCTTACAGATGAGAACAAACTTCTCCATCCCTTCGTCTTTGGTCAGTACAGAAGAACATGGTTTTATATCACAACAGTTGAAGTTCCAGATTCTTCAGTTTTGATAAAGGTATGACTGCCTGAAGGTCTAACAACCAAAAATATTTAAAGTGACGTAACATTCTTCCAGTGACTCTTAGCTTTAGACATTATTGCTCACAATACGCTTTTGAAAAATACCAGATATGCTTTTCACTGGGAATGTCCCCTTTCAAATTTCACTCTTATTCATTCTATGAATATTGGTTGATATACATTCTATTGACTGACCCTATGGCTGGTGTAGTGAAGTCCTTTCTGGGTTATACTCTGATGGAGTAGTAATGTGGACGTGCAAAGTCGTGACCGATTAAAAGTGGAAAGAAGCAGGGGCGCCTGGGTGGCGCAGTCGGTTAAGCGTCCGACTTCAGCCAGGTCACGATCTTGCGGTCTGTGAGTTCAAGCCCCGCGTCAGGCTCTGGGCTGATGGCTCGGAGCCTGGAGCCTGTTTCCAATTCTGTGTGTCTCCCTCTCTCTCTGCCCCTCCCCCGTTCATGCTCTGTCTCTCTCTGTCCCAAAAATAAATAAAAAACGTTGAAAAAAAAAATTAAAAAAAAAATAAATAAATAAAAGTGGAAAGAAGCATTTGTCCATAATTAAAAACCATTTTAAGTTTTTTTTTTCCCTTAAGTTTATTTATTTTGAGAGAGATTGAGCAGGGGAGGGGCAGAGAGAGAACCTCAAGCAGGCTCCACACTGTCAGCGCTGAGCCCAGCACGAGGCTCAAACTCAAACCATGAGATCATGACCTGAGCCAAGATCAAGAGTCGGACACTTAACCAGCTGAGCCACCCAGGCGCCCCTAAGTTTGTTTGTTTGTTTGTTTGTTTTAAGTTTATTTGTTTTGAGAGAGAGAGACAGAGCATGGGAGGGGTAGAGAGAAGGAGAGAGAGAGAATCCCAAGCAGGCTCTGCACTGTTAGTGCAGAGCCTGACATGGGGATGGAACCCACAAACCACAAGATCATGATCTGATCCGAAGTCAAGAGCCAGAAGCTTAACCGACTGAGCCACCCAGGCGCCCTAAAAACCGTTTTAAAAGATAAAATTATCCTTGGGATGCCTGGGTGGCTCAGTTGGTTGAGTATCCGACTTTGGCTCAGGTCATGATCTCACAACTCAGTGGCTTCGGGTCTTGTGTCGGGCTCTGTGCTGACAGCTCAGAGCCTGGAGCCGGCTTCAGATTCTGTGTCTCCGTCTCTCCTTCTGTGTCTCCCTTCCCTCCCCGCTCAAAAATAAATAAACATTAAAAAAAATTTTTTTTTAACTTTATTTTTTATTTTTTAAAATTTGCATCAAAATTAGTTAGCATATAGTGAAGCAATGATTTCAGGAATAGATTCCTTAATGCCCCTTACCCCCCCAAAATTTTTAAAGATAAAATTATCCTTGATATAATTAAGAAAACTTTTTTTCATTTGCTTATGGATGGTAAGGATATGTTAGGAATAGAAAGGAGAATTAAGGAAACATGTATTAAGTAGGCTTTTGTGTGTGTGTCATTTGATATGAATAGTATCAATGTGACATGTTGAAAACCAGTATGTGGTCACTGTGGGCTTTTCTAATTCCAAGTAACCAGCAGGGTTTTTTGTTTTGTTTTTTTTCAAATAAAGAAATATTGGAAAGTGACGAAGCTCCTGGTGTGTGCCTGTGTGGGGACTTCTTTTACCATCTAGGGCTACTTTTATAGCCAATAATCATGAAACATGTCCAAGATACCAATTTAAATTTAAGGAGTTACTTTTAAAATAACAAGAAGGCAACAGTTTAAAACTGTTAGAGGTTTAAAACAAAACAGATTCATAATTAGAAAATGTAAATTTGCAAAAAGATAGTTTTCAATGTGTTATAAAATCTTTCGTTTATGTTCATTAAGTTCTTGCTGAAAAGTCTTGATGTGTCGAATAGGTTTATCTGTGTTTTGTTCCATAATGTCAATAGCAGCAACATCGATTTCAAATCTGCTTTTCAGATTTGAAAAATGACAAGATTTAGAGGTAGTTCTTATACTTAAGAATATGAGTTCTGGGGTGCCTGGGTGGCTCAGTCAGTTAAGCATCCGACTTCAGCTCAGGTCACGATCTCGCGGTCCGTGAGTTCGAGCCCTGCGTCGGGCTCTGGGCTGATGGCTCAGAGCCTGGAGCCTGCTTCCGATTGTGTGTCTCCCTCTCTCTCTGCCCCTCCCCCGTTCATGCTCTGTCTCTCTCTGTCTCAAAAATAAATAAACATTAAAAAAAAATTTTTTTTTAATTAAAAAAAAAAAGAATATGATTTCTAAAAATGTATTTCTTAAATGCTTTGCCTTTTATAAAGTCCTGAATTTTATCTCATTAATGGGAATAATAGGTATATGATTAGAAGAAATTTATATTTATAATAATAGAGGAGTATAGACAAATGAAGCTTATTGTTACAGTGTGCTTTCTACAGAGATTATATGGCATTCTGTAGAGCATTGACTATTTCAGGAACTGTGTGATCTTACTGTGTGTATTTTTGTTGTTTTGTATCCTCTTTCATTAATTAAGAGTTGATAAATTGGTAGATCTGATATGACATTTCTAATTCTGCTTTGATGAGGTGAGAGTACTTTAAATGAAAACTCACATTTTTGATATTTGAAATATATTTGTGTTTTTGAAAAGATGTTAACTCTAAAAGTACTACATTCTTATCTAAGAAATGAAATATATAGGTATATATAAGTACATATCTTTTATATGTGTGTATGTAAACATAGAAGTATAAACAAGGAAGTGAGAACTTGGTTACATTTTGATCTTTTCTTTTTAATGCTGTTATGTCTTGTACAAGAGGTTTGCTAGAATGTAGTAATAAAATTTAAATCTGTGAAAGTGTCTTTAAAAAGTATACTTTTTGTTTCTTTTGGACAGGTGACTCATTTTTCTATTGTTCTGACCGCCAAAGATTTTAATCCAGAGAAATATGCCGCCTTCACTAGGATATTGTGTAGGTCTGTATGAAAACTGTATTAAATGCTATCCTACAAAAATGAAGATCTTGCTCGGTAGTTACATAGCAGATTTCTACACGGAGGAAGCAAATTTCAGCCCTCTGCTTCCCCAACTTAATCTTTACTGGCCCTCTGGAAACTTTTGTAAGAGGAACTTTCTCTTCTGCTTTTATGACACTGCTCTTATTTGGGAAAATGGTAGAAGGGAGGACAAAAAGCAATTTACACAACGATTGTAGTTCTTGGGTATTTGAGTCACTTGCTACTTTTGGCCTGACACTTCTGCTCACTTCCAATCTAGAACTTTCCTTAGCAGGACGGATAAGTTAAGTGCTGGCGAAGTGGTAAGCTAGTTTATATGTGTCAAGGTCTGTGTGGGGGAGTCATTTTGGGGAAAGTTAATGAGCATTTTGAATTATGCAAAAACGCAGGAAAATACTTCTTAGCTGGAGTGCTGGGAAGCTGAGAATCCAATTAATTGGTTAATAGTGATTCAGGTAAACTTCTTTAGTTTCATCCCAGCTGTTGAAAAATTGTATGTAAAATATACCAGTCTGCTTTCTTGCCTTGGTGAGTGTATATAGTGGAGTTAATCAAACCTTTCTTGTATCTTGGGGAAATTAGTTTTTTCCTCAATCAGGGCTTTGACAGGGTTTTAGATTTTTTTTTTTTTTTAAATATTGTTGTTACTAGATAGAATTGTAATTCTAGAGGTTATGTATTACAACATCAGCCCTCAGGCTTATGCTCAGTAAGTTGTTTTAGATGGGGTGGGGGGCAAAGGGAGTTGTTTTTGTGTTCCTCGCTATAAGCCTGATGAATGGTTGCTTTTTTGCCATTTTTATGTGTACACACACATGCTATCTATCTCTGGCTATCTATATCTATATGTCTATATCCATAACTATATCTATATCTATATATCTATATCTACATGTAGCAGAAGACTACTTTCTAATTACTTAAGGGTTTCAGGTAGATTGTATTTTCACAGAATGAAGTTTTACTGTTTTGCAGCCAGCTATGATAAGAAAACCTTTTTGCTCTCTTAAGATAAGTCCCAGGTATATGGTTCATTGTGGAATATAAACAGTTGTCTGCTACCATGGCACTGACACAAAGGGAGATTATTATTGTGAGAAGAGACGCTGTCTACAAGCCATGAGCTAAAAACACTGTAAAGCTGCTTTTGAACAAACGTTGGACTCCCATTTCATTTGGCTGAGTCAGGGTTAGGTTTCCCAGTGAATTCACTGGGAAATATTCTTGGGCTCAAAATTTAAGATTGCTTTAGATTCCACTTCCTGCCCGGGAGGAAGCTGGAAGGTTCCTCAGCTTCTGTAGTGCCATGGCATTGTTGGGTTCCGGACTCTTCTCCTGTCACAGTTTAGGAGAAAGGAGGACTGAGAGCTATTGGCAGCCACCTCTTGTGCCCCCTGCACCTTACTGCACGTACCCTTGCATGTGTACATACCCACATGCTCTTGCCACACACACACACTGCCTCTCCCCACTAACACCTGTCTGTGTGCACAAGTACATAGACCAACACTTTTCGATGCTGCTACTTACCATGGAGGTGCTCCCTTCCGTTTCTGGGGAGGGGACAGGCAGGCGTGCCTTCCATAGCACGCTGCTCACAGTGGCAGCGGAAGCCCACACGAGGGGGTTCGTTCCCTGTGTGGGATCCAGGTCATTTGCCATGACCCCCTTCATCTTCTGGAGCCTCCAGCTAGTGGCCATGGTAGAGAACCAGGGTTTCACTTGGAACCAGTTGTCCAGGCCAGGTGTGACAGCCTCCGGCTGTCCCATCTGAGTAAGTTCCCCTGGGTTGCACTTTGTGGTTTTCCTATGGAATGATTTGGGGGGATCCTTGCTTCTGTCAGTAGTTCATGGCCCAGGGTTGTTATGGAAAAAGTGATCTTATCCTACTACCCTTCCTGTGTTTCTCTTCTCCATTACTGTATATCGTTTCTATTTCACAGGGTGTTTTTTTTTTAAGTTTATTTATTTATTTTGAGAAAGAGAGAGAGAGAGTGTGTGTGTGTGTGTGTGTGTGTGTGCGTGCACGCGTACACACGTGAGCAAGGGAGGGGCAGAGAGAGGGAGAGAGAGAATCCCAAGCAGGCTCCACACTGACAATGTGGCCTGATGCAGGGCTCCAATTCACAAACAGTGAGATCATGGCTTAGGCAGAAATCAAGAGTCGGACACTTAACTGACTGAGCCACTCAGGTGCCCGTCTATTTTACAGTTTTAATGGTATATTGTTTGTTTGGTGGTGGTAATGTAAGCACACAGGAAAAAAATACAGACAATACAGAAGGGTATACAGTGAAACCTAGGTCCCTTCCTCTCCCTATTCCTAGCCTTCAAATCTGCCTCCCGACCCCCACCCCGGGGCACTCCTGGGGCTGTTTTCTTTATATCATACCGGAGATATTTTCTCCATATAGAAGCATGTATATGAGTTCATGGGTTTGACTAGTTTACATGTAGGATAGCTTACCATATTCATTGTTCTCTACCTCTTTCCCTCAATTGTGCATTGAAGTCATTTAAAAACACTGACTGGCTAGTAGTTACAACACTTGCTTTTTTCACTTAACCTACAATAAATACAGTTTCGAGTGATCTATTTTATTTTAAAAAAATTTTTTAAATCTTTTTTTTTTTTTAATGTTTATTTTTGAGAGAGAGATAGAGCATGTGTGGGTTAGGGGAAGAGAGAGAGATGGAGAGAGAGAATCCCAAGCAGGCTCCACACTGTCAGCACAGAGCCCAACGAGGGGCTCAGACTACCGAACCGTGAGATCATGATCTGAACCGAAACTGAGAGTCAGACGCTTAACTGAGTTACCCAGGTATCCCTCAAATGATCTGTTTTAAACAATAATTTTATTTTCTTTCCAGTTTTTTCATCCATTTAGCTACTAAAAGGCTCAAGTAGGCCCAGTCCTGCTTCTCATGCAAAATTTAGATTTAGTTACTCAGAGGAAGAGATTTCAGGGGAAGAGACTGATTTCACATGTGAGCTATAAATGTAGGCAGTTTCCTGTCAGCGTTTTCTGGAACTTGATGATGAATATATCTAGTGTATACTTACCACCAGAAACTTAAAGGAGTTTGATTTCTTAATTATCTAAATATAGTTACCTCTGGGAACTCTGATAATAAATATAGGTTCTATAATTACTGTTTTCTCTGTGAACAATGTGTAAAACTCCTTTCTTGTCAAAGGAAATCCCAGCAATAATAGAGTCCTTATGGCTAGAAGCACCATTTGTGAATATAAGACAGATAAAAATGCAATATTTTTTTTAAGAATAGTGGGCCCTCAGGGGCGCCTGGGTGGTGCAGTTGGTTAAGCATCTCAGCTCAGGTCATGATCTCCTGGGTTCGTGAGTTCAGGCCCCACATCAGGCTGTGTGCTGATGGTGTGGAGCCTGCTTGGGATTCTGTCTCTCCTTCTTTCTGCCCCTCTCTGACTTGTGCGGGTGTGCACATGCTCTCTCTCTCTCTCAAAATAAATAAACTTAAAAAATAAAACTTAGGGAAAAAAAGAAAAATGAGTCCTTAGAAAGTCCTTAGCTTACTCTCCTGCTCGAGTGGGCTATGGAGATGGAAGGAGAAAGCCAGCTTCAGGGAGTTGTTGGAGGTCTCTTGAATGGTTGTTTTTTTCAATACATTATCGAATTAAATTATAGAAGTAGTCATGTCATAAAAAGTTTCAGGCATTCAGAAGCGTTATCAACAGGTTGACTTAGATTTTTTAGGAAGTACCCATACCCAGCCTTGGGCGCATTGCTCTGTGTGGTTCATGCTATATAAAAGCATGGTTGTTTTTTGTCTTTTCTTACAGAATGTACCTGAAACATGGGAGCCCAGTTAAAATGATGGAGAGTTATATTGCAGTACTCACAAAGGGGATATGCCAGAGTGAAGAAAATGGCTCTTTCCTTAGCAAAGATTTTGATGCCCGAAAGGCTTATCTTGCAGGCTCCATCAAAGGTAAACACACGCAGACACACACACAGCCCACAAAACAAAAACCCGTCCCGGATGGTTCCATCCCAACAACAAGATCCCCAAGCCAAGGGCAATCCTCATTGTACTCTAATATTCCATCTTTCTGTATATTTTCATCTATGTAATATTTATTTGCTATACAGGAGGGTAGTTCAACTTCTACATTGCCTTATTTGATTAGAATTCTGTCGTAGGAAAGCAGATTTTTGTGGTGGCCCTTTCCACACGATTCTGACTGTTAATAATACAGAAATGTTCTTTTGTGGGTAAGCTGAATTTCACAGCTTGAGTGTCTGCCGACTTCCATCGTTTTTCTTTCCTTACATTTTAGCAGTTACTTCCTCCATGTAGAGAGCTCAGGCCCCTGACCCAGAGTTCCTCTTCTAACTCTCCGCCTTCCTCTCCCAACTGGAAAATCCAAAACAGCAGTGCAGGGCTAAGCCACAGATTTCAGGGTCCTTAAAAGGGAGGAAAGGGGAAATGCTGGCCTTCACTCTTGTCCTCCTACAGCGCCTGTCTTAGCTCGTGAACCTGCTGTTCTATATGGTTTCTAAGCGTCCTATTGACAGGTTTGTTCAGCTGTCTCAAAAGGACTTACATAATGACGTATGTATTGGTGGAGGGGTGGTGTCCATGAACTTTTATTTATTTATCTATTATTATTTTTGAATGTTTATTTATTTGAGAGAGAGAGAGAGCCAGCGGGGTTGGGGCAGATAGAATCCCAAGCAGGCTCTGTAGTGTCAGTGTAGAGCCCTATGTGGGGTTTGAACCCACAAACTGTGAGATCATGAACTGAGCTGAAATCAAGAGTCAGTTGCTTAAGCCAATGAGCCACCCAGGTGCTCCAGAGTAAACTTTTTTTTTTTTTTTTTTTAAACCTAAGGGTGTTTCATGACACAGAAAGATACTGGTTCCCTTCATATCATTTATTCCACTTTCTTTGGGCTCTGGCTTCATCTGTGCATCCAGTGCAGAGTCCCTTGGAGGGGGGTCAGGTTTAAGCTGTCATAGCACCCATCCT
Source organism: Panthera uncia (assembly GCF_023721935.1). Classification (NCBI taxonomy): domain Eukaryota; kingdom Metazoa; phylum Chordata; class Mammalia; order Carnivora; family Felidae; genus Panthera; species Panthera uncia. Next base: position 8,321 of record NW_026059851.1, on the reverse strand, counting down.
AGGGAGCAGATGTCTGGATTTATATGCTCATCCAGTGCATAAGGTGCTTTTTTATTCTCTGTATTGAAAATAATTCTGTATACAGAAAATAAACTCTGCATTTATTGGAAAGAATTCCTTCCAATAAAAATGTTATTTTCTTACATATTATTTAATGCAGTAATATTATAATTTCTTGTGTTTTAAGACATTGTATCTCAGTTTGGAATGGAAACCGTTATCTTACACACAGCACTGATGCTAAAGAAAAGAATTGTCGTCTATCACCCCAAAATAGAAGCTGTCCAGGAGTTCACCAGGTATTGTCTCTGGTCATTAAAAAGTAGAGGCTTTGTTGGGAGCTGATTTGGGGCAGTCTGTGTTCCTGTGTGCTCTGTTCTGTTACACATTTGGTATAAATAGAATGTGGTAGGCTGTGGGTGAAATGCTATCTTGGTCTAATGTTTCAGGTGAGCTTTAGTAGTTCAAGGTCACTGAATTTGGGCAGATTCTTCTTTAAATTTAGAAATAAGAATATTTTAGAGCAGGGAGTTTGAACTTTTCCTTGCCAGACCATAAATATTTTAGGCTTGGAGGCCATAAGTTCTCTGTCCCAACCACCGAACTGCCAGTCGTGCATATGTAAATGAATGAGCATGGCTGTGTTCCAATAAAACTTTATGTGCAAAGACAGACAGCTGATCCATGGCCATAGTTTCCTGACCCCTGTTTTAAGTAAGTTATTTCTTTTTTTTTCACTTTTACCACAGATTTTCTCTTTTTTTAAAAAAAACATTTATTTATTTTTGAGAGACAGAACACAAGTTGGGGGGGGAGGGGCAGAGAGAGAGGGAGATACAGAATCTGAAGCAGGCTCCGGGCTGTCAGCGCGGAACCCAACATGGGGCTTGAACACACAGACCACGAGATCATGACCTGAGCTGGAGTCTGATGCTTAACGGACTGATCCACCCAGGTGCCCCTCTCTTATTTTTATAATAAAGATGTTTTGAAAGTTTTTTCTTTACCAAATCTAACTTGTTCATAGATTCTTTTTTAAAAACAAGAGGACCTAGCTTTTGTGCTTAACTGTATGCCAGCTGTTGTATAAATCACCTCAATTATTAAATTTACTCGTGACACGAACTTTGCAAGGAACTTTGCCTTCTTTTACGGATGAGAAAATTGAGGCTCCAGGAGGCTGACTGGTTAGAAAACGGGAAAAAGAAGGTTTGGTAGTCAGAAGAACTTGGGTTAAAATCCTGGAGGGCGCTTTACCCGCTCTGTGACCACATCCAGGATACTTAAACTTTCTAAGCCTCCGTCTCTGTATCTGTAAAATGAAGGTAATAATGCCCACTTCGTAAGCCTGTTGTCAGGACTGGCGATGCCGTGTGTGAAGTACTTGGCGTGTGCCTTGCTCATCGTGTGCGCTCTGGAAACGAGGACTGCTGTCATTGCGATGGCCACCCAGTTACCCTTTCCCTCTACATCTATGCTTCTGAAACGGGGATGTCCACAGCTTGGGAAACATAGCAGGGCAACAGCGGATTCACCATACCACAGTTCAATTCGTCACCTCTCTCTGCGGCAGCTGTTTCACTGGTTTTTTCAAGGAAACTTATTTTGTATAAAAACAAACACAAAGTGGTTTGCAAGTTTGATTGGAACTTTAAAGATAGAAATGAGAGACTTCAAAAAAAATGTGTTGCTTGCAGGGCCCCACTCTGGATTCTACTCTCAGACTCCCTCCGTGGCAGTTTGCGGAGTGAGGCATTTGGAGGAAAACTTCAGAAGTGTTACTCCTTGCCACCACGGAGATGTTTTGAAACTTCACCTTGAGCTTTTTGTAGCTAATCTGACCCAAAAAGGCAGAGTTGAAGACATTGCATTACTTTAATTTGAAGCCTGGAGGTCGGGGCACGTGTAGTCTTCACTCTCCCCTCTGCCTCTGACAGCCAGCTCTGTCCTCGGGAGGAAGAGGGAGGAGGGTGCGGGTGCGGGCCAGCAACCATTTGAGTTCTTGTCTTCGTTCCCCAGGACTCTGCCTGCCCTGGTGTGGCATCGACAGGACTGGACCATACTTCATTCCTATGTGCACCTCAGTGCCGAGGAGCTGGAAGCCCTGCGGATGTGCCCAGGTAGACAGTGGGGGTCTCGCAGGAGGAGAGGCTTGGCGTTCACCTGGTTTGGGGGAGGACTTTTTTCTGGCCTTCCCAAAGGGAATATTGATGATGCATTATTTCTTTGGTAAATGCAACCAATTTTTTTTCCTTAAAAATTTTATTTTTTTTCACATTTTATTTTATTTTTTATTTTTATTTTTTAAAATTTACATCCAATTTAGTTAGCATAGAGTGCAACAATGATTTCAGGAGTAGATTCCTTAATGCCTCTTACCCATTTAGCCCATCCCCCCTCCCACAACCCCTCCAGTAACCCTCTGTTCTCCATATTTAAGAGTCTCTTCTGTTTTGTCCTCCTCCCTATTTTTATGTTATTTTTGCTTGCCTTCCCTTATGTTCATCTGTTTTGTCTCTTAAAGTCCTCATAGGAGTGAAGTCATATGATATTTGTCTTTCTCTAATTTTGCTTAGCATAATACCCTCTAGTTCTATCCATGTAGTTGCAAATGGCAAGGTTTCATTCTTTTTGATTGCCAAGTAATACTCCATTGTGTATATATATACCACTTCTTTATCCATTCATCCATCGATGGACATTTGGGCTCTTTCCATACTTTGGCTATTGTGGATAGTGCTGCTATAAACATGGGGGTGCATGTGTCCCTTCGAAACAGCACACCTGTATCCCTTAGATAAATACCTAGTAATGCTGTTGCTGGGTCATAAGGTAGTTTTATTTTTAATTTTTTGAGGAACCTCCATACTGTTTTCCAGAGTGGTTGCACCAGCTTGCGTTCCCACCAACAATGCAAAAGAGATCCTCTTTCTGGGCATCCTCGCCAACATCTGTTGTTGCCTGAGTTGTTAATGTTAGCCATTCTGACAGGTGTAAGGTGGTATCTCATTGTGGTTTTGATTTGTTTTTCCCTGATGATGAGTAACATTGAACATTTTTTCATGTGTCAGTTGGCAATCTGGATGTCTTCTTTAGAGAAGTGTCTTTTCATGTCTTTTGCCCAATTCTTCACTGGATTATTTGTTTTTTTGGGTGTTGAGTTTGATAAGTTCTTCAATGTTTATTTTTGAGAGAGAGAGTGAGAGACAGAGTGCGAGCGGGGGAGGGGCAGAGAGAGAGGGAAACACAGAATCTGAAGCAGGCTCCAGGCTCTGAGCTGTCAGCACAGAGCCCGACACAGGGCTTGAACTCACAAACCATGAGATCATGACCTGAGCCTGATGCTTAACTGACTGAGCCACTGAGGCGCCCTGAGTTTGATAAGTTCTTTATAGATTATGGATACTAACCCGTTACCTGATATGTCTTTTGAAATATCTTCTCCCGTTCTGTCGGTTGCCTTTTAGATTTGCCGATTGTTTCCTTCGCTGTGCAGAAGCTTTTTATTTTGATGAGGTCCCAATAGTGAATTGGTCCTCAATTTTTTTTTATTTGTTTTTAATTGTATCGCTCTGTGAAATGTGAAAAGTCTGGTAGCTGTTTTCTTAACATCAGTTCCAAACTTCTGTTACTTCTTGAGTTGTCCTGATTCCTTTAGCATTTATTGTATCAGATCTGAAACTGGTGAAAGTTGATGCCGTCCCCAGCACGCTGTCCCTGAGAAAGCCAGGCGTGTGGCTGTGGTTGCTTAGAGACAGAGACCTACAGGGGGAACATTGGTCAAGAGAATCCTTGCTACCTGTACCTCGGCTGTCATTCTTGACCTGAATAGCAGTAACTGAAAAGTAAATGCCTTCTTCTTTGACACCACAATGTAGTTTGGGGGACGTTTTGAGTTGGAAGGGTTTCTTCAGGCAACTGTCAATAATGTAGTCTGAAGAAATGCCAGAGGGTACAGCTGATGTCCCCTGAATAAAGCAGTGAAGAAAAGCAGCTGGTGAACTTTTAGAGTCCATTCTCTTTCGACCCGTTCACAACAGGATTTGTTCCCATTCCGGTAATGTGGGTCATCTGTGTCATGCAGGTTACATCGCTGGGTTTGTGGACTTGGAGGTGAGCAACAGGTCAGACCTCTACGACGTGTTTGTGAATCTGGCAGATCGTGAGATTACCGTTGCCCCACTTGCCAAAGGTTAGTTCTCTCTTCCGTCGTTGATACAAAATGGAAGCCAAGCAGTCATACTTTTTAAAATCAATTTATTAAAATTTTAATTCCAGCGTAGCTAACGTAGAGGATTATGTTTCAGGGGTTCAGTACAGTGATTCAACACTTCCACGTGCTACTCAGGGCTCATGAAGATAAGTGTGCGCATAATCTCCTTTATCAGTTTCACCCATCCTCCCGCCCACCTGAAGCAGTTGTATTTTTTTTTAATGTTTATTTATTTATTTTTTTATTTTTGAGAGACAGAGAGAGACAGCATGAGCAGGAGAGGGCAGAGAGAGAGAGAGAGAGGGAGACCCAGAATATGAAGCAGGCTCCAGGCTCCGAGCCGTCAGCACAGAACCTGACGCGGGGCTCGAACTCACGAGTCGTGAGATCGTGACCTGAGCTGAAGTCAGACGCTCAACTGACCGAGCCACCCAGGCGCCCCTGAAGCAGTTGTATCTGTAGGCTGATGCTCTAAAACTGGTATTCAAGGGCCTGCTTTGCCCGCTGTGCTGAAACTGGAGAGATTTTCTGTGTCTGGAACAGAGCATTTATTCTTACAGGCCCAGCCATGTCAGTAGTACATTCTGGGTGCTTATGCTGTACAGTATATGTTAATAAGATAGTATCTTTTTTTTGTAATGTTTATTTATTTATTATGAGAGAGTAAGCGTGAGTGGGGGAGGGGCAGAGAGAGGGAGAAAGAATCCCAAGCAGTCTCCGTGCAGTCAGCACAGAGCCGGACGTGGGGCTCCGTCATATGAACCTTTGAGATATGACCTGAACTGAGATCAAGAGTGGACACAACCGACTGAGCCACCCAGGTGCCCCAATAGGATAGTGTCTCTATCTCGTTTCTCAACTTTTCTGTTTAAACAAGCTGTATGAGTTACCTATTGCTGCATAACAAATCACTTTTAAACCTAGTAGTTTAAAACAGCAAATATTGGGGTGCCTGGGTGGCTCGGTCGGTTAAGTGTCTGACTTCAGCTCAGGTCATGATCTCGTGGTCCGTGAGTTCGAGCCCCGCGTCGGGCTCTGTGCTGACTGCTCAGAGCCTGGAGCCTGTTTCAGATTCTGTGTCTCCCTCTCTCTCTGCCCCTCCCCTGTTCATGCTGTGTCTCTCTGTCTCAAAAATAAATAAACGTTAAAAAAAAAAAAATTTAAAACAGCAAATATTTATTATCTCACAGTTTTAGGACTGACTTAGCTGAGAGGTTCCGACTCAGGGTCTCTCATGAGGTTTCAATCAAGATACTGCCAAGGCAGGGGCACCTGGGTGGCTCAGTTGGTTAAGGGTCCGACCTCGGCTCAGGTCATAATCTCATGGTTCGTAGGTTCGAGCCTCATGTTGGGCTCTGTGCTGACAGTTCAGAGCCTGGAGCCTGCTTCGGATTCTGTATCTTCCTCTCTCTCTCTGTCCCTCTCCTGCTCATGCTCTGTCTCTCTCTCAAAAATAAACATTAAAAAACAAAGATATTCCCAAGGCTTCAGTCATCCAAAGTCTCAACTTCTAAGCTAACTTTTAGCAGGAGGCCTCACCACCTGGCCTCTCTGTAGGGCAGCTTGAGTATTCTCATGACATGACAGCTGGCTTCCCCAAGAGTAAGTGATCCAAGAGACAGAAAGACCACAGTGCCTTTTATGACCTAGTCTCAGAAGTCATATACCAGTTCTTCCATATTCTATTTGTTAGAAGGAAGCCATTAAGTCCAGTCCCCACGTAAGAGAGAGGAAGTAGGCTCCACCTCTTAAAGGACAGAGAATGAAAAAGGGCATAGAAATTTATTATTGCACAAGGACTGAACATGAATCCTGTATGGAAAATCTTTTTGAACGATGTGTCAGTAAGCAAAAGGGAATGGAGGTGAGTATTGCCCTTTGTAAAGCCAGAGTGATAGGATACTAGCTGTGGCCAGGGCCACTTATATTGCTGAAGCATTAGGACCAGAAAGGGTGGCCATGTCCTGCCGCCTTCTGTTGCTCCGAGTCTATAAGATGAGCTCGTCTCAAATCAACACCATTCAAATGGAGTTTGTCCCTTGGAGGGACAAACAGAAATTTCTGTTCATTTTTTTGCTGCAGAAAAGGAGCAGTGTATGTAAATCGTGTGACTTAGGTTGTTTCCTTTGCACATTCTGAGGGTCTTCACACACTGGAATGTTCAGCTGGCTTCTGCAGAACTGATAGGACGCTCTGCTGCTATAGGATCCCCACCAGAAGGTTCCACTTGAATTTTTTTTTCAAATGTTTATTTCTTTTTGAGAGAGAGACAGAGCATGAGTGGGGAAGGGGCAGAGAGAGAGGGAGACACAGAATCCGAAACAGGCTCCAGGCTCCGAGCGGTCAGCGCAGAGCCCGACGCGGGGCTCGAACTCACGAATGTGAGATCATGACCTGAGCCGAAGTGGGACTCTTAACCAACTGAGCCACCCAGGCCCCCGGGTTACACTTGAATTCTTAACCGTAAAGACCTGCGAAGGGAGGTTAGGCTCTTGGCTTAAAATCACAACTTACTTGTAGTCAGTAGTTTTCATTAGGTCTTGCCTAGGAAGAAAAACAAAAATTCTTATCAGGTAGTTGTGAAGGAGAAACCTGGTATTGGCATGTTCTTATTTTGAACAAAGTAGAAATCATGATTATGCCGTGCCTCCTAGCACGTCCCTTGGAGTGATATCATATTTGCGTTCAGGATGAAGATGGAAATGGGGGCGGTTGTTGGTTGTTTTGAAAATTTCCTCCGCATGATGGTTTACATTTTCAAATAGGCGTCCTGGTTTTTATTATGTAAACTTCTAAATATCTACATCACTTCTGCTTGATCTCACCAGAGGCCATGACAATGGGCAAACTGCACAAAGAAATTGGTCAGCTGATTGTTCAATCTGCAGAAGATCCGGAGAAGTCAGACAGCCAAGTCATACAGGTAACTCCTCAGTCCCCTGACTTACTGAGAGTTGTGCAGTGGTGGTGCCGGGCAGCGTGTGGCAGAACTGCCTGGGGCGCGGGGAGCCGTGAGAAGCCGTAGGCAGATGCTGGCACGAGGGTCTGCAGGGTGGCCCTGGTTAGAGGAGCGGGCAGAGGCCCACCGTAGCCAAATAGTTATCAGGCTCTGGGGACAGAGACATGCAGGGGGCTGGTGACAGGTGTGACCCCCAGCTGGTCTGGAATGCTTTCCTGAGCGAACGCATTCTGTGCTCCAGCAGAATTTTCACGGAGGAACAACTTTCAAGAGATAGTTGCTGCTGAGGACTAGAGAGGGCGTCTCAATCTAGCTTCGATGTACTGTGTCCAGAACAGCAGTAAGCAAGCATGTAGTCCGATCCCTGCCAAAGGTAGCAGGTCTGGGCTCACACCCTGCAGGGCTAGCCCCGCTGTGGGGTCTCCCTGTCAGGCTGACCAGAGCTTCCATGTGGATCCTCCCCTCTCCCCTTTCTGGATCGGGATGGCTGGAGAGTTTATTTAAGCCTGTCCCTGTGGTGATGACAGGCCCTCCTGTGCACCGCAGCCTGCCAGCTCCTTTCCTGTCTGCTGCCGGTTTGCATTCAGCCTGTTCCCAGCTCCTTACTCTTTTCCCGGGATACACTTCCATCCTGGCCTCCGGGCCCTGGCTCATCTAGACCCTTGTGTCATCCCGTGGGGGCCAGAGGCCTGGAAGGATTGTCTCCCACTGTCTGTACCTGTACCACCTCATCAGGGGTGGGGGTGGGGGGCTCTGATAGGCAGGCCCTACTCATCTGGCTGGACCCGGTTCTTTTTTCCATTTATTCATTCATTTATCCAGAAAATATTTATTGAGCACTGACTATATGTCAGGCATGGGGCAGTAGGGTTGTATTTATTGGAGTAGATGAATAGGAAATAATGTAAGGGGACCTGGGTGGCTCGGTTGGTTAAATGTCTGAGTCTTGATTTCAGTTCAGGTCATGGTCTCGTGTTTGTGAGTTCGAGCCCCACGTCGGACTCTGTGCTGGTGGCACAGAGCCTGCTTGGGATTCTCTCTCTTCTCTCTGCCCCTCCCCAGATCATGCTCTCGCTCGCTCTCTCTCTCTCTCTTTCAAAATAAATAAATAAATAAATAAACTTAAAAAAAAGTAAACGCCAGATCATT
>NW_026059850.1:0-30980 GCF_023721935.1 Panthera uncia | reverse complement strand
GCTCTGTCTCTCTCTGTCTCAAAAATAAATAAACGTTTAAAAAAAAATGAAGAAAAAAAAATGAAATCTTGGGGCACCTGGGCGGCTCGGTCGGTTGAGCGTCCGGCTTCGGCTCAGGTCATGATCTCACGGTTTGTGGGTTCGAGCCCCGCGTCGGGCTCTGTGCTGACGGCTCGGAGCCTGGAGCCTGCTTCGGATTCTGTTCTCCCTCTCTCTCTGGCCCTCCCCCGTTCATGCTCTGTCTCTCTCTGTCTCAAAAATAAATAAACGTTTAAAAAAAAAATGAAGAAAAAAAAATGAAATCTTGGGGCGCCTGGGCGGCTCGGTCGGTTGGGCGTCCGCCTTCGGCTCAGGTCACGATCTCACGGTTTGTGGGTTCGAGCCCCGCGTCGGGCTCTGTGCGGACGGCTCGGAGCCTGGAGCCTGCTTCCGATTCTGTGTCTCCCTCTCTCTCTGCTCCTCTCCCACTAATGCTCTGTCTCTCTCTCTCCTTCAAAAATAAATAAAAAACATTTAAAACAATAAAAAAAAAATAAAATAAAATGAAATCCAACGTCACCACCCTCTGTTCTGAGCAAAATGAACGTTACACGTTGGTAACATTTTAGAAAAGAAAAATTTACTGAGCACAGTAAGGACGAAGACAGGCACAGTCCTCGCTCTCATGAAGTTATGTTTTAGTGAGGAAGACAGACCACAAGCACATAAATAAATAAGTAATTTTCAGATTGTGTGAGTGACAAATGCTGGACAGAGAATAACATAAAGTAACGGAATTAGAAGTAACTAGGCAGTTTTCTGTAGGCTTAACATTTTTCACAATTAAAAAAAACTCTTTAAAAAGAATAGACTTCCAGTTGTACGAGATTAGAAGGTTCTGGATTTGGGTTGCACTGAGAAGTGTACACTTAGAAATGGTAAGATGGCAAATTTTTTGTTATTTTTTTAGCACGGTATTTTTAAAGATATTACACTCTGATGTTACTTATATAAAATTTTAAGTACAAAAAATACAGTAAAAATTACCCCCAAAAACCATGCTCTTTTTTTTTTCAAAACAAATTTTTTTAATGTTTATTTATTTTTGAGACAGAGCATGAGGAGGGGAGGAGCAGAGAAAGAGGGAGACACAGAATCCGAAGCAGGCTCCGGGCTCTGAGCTGTCAGCACAGAGCCCGACGCGGGGCTCGAACTCACGAACCACGAGACCACAGCCTGAGCCGAAGTCGGACGCTTAACCGATTGAGCCACCCAGACGCCCCTCTGTTTATTTTTTTAATGATTTTATTTATTTTTGAGAGAGAAAGAGAGAGAGCATGCACAAGCAGGGATGGGCAGAGAGAGAGAGAGGGGATCCAAAGCGGGTTCTATGCTGAGAGCTGAGAGCTGAGAGCCCGAACCAAGACTCGAACTCATGAATCATGAGATCACGACCTGAGCCAAAGTTGGATCCTTTTTTGTTTTATAATTTTTTTATAATGTTTATTTATTTATTTTTGAGCGAGAGACAGAGCGCGAGTGAGATGCCACTCCTTATCTACCAGAATGGCCCAAATTAAAACCAATGGCCAGGCCAGGTGCCATCAAGGAGCTGGAGGAACTAGAATTCGATACACTGCTGACGGGGGCGTGAAATGATAGCGACACTGGGGAAGCAGTTTGGTGGTTTCCTGAGAAATCGCAGGTGCACTTCCCATACCAGCCAGCCTTTGCATTCCTGAGTATTCGCCCAGAAGACGGGAACGCCCACGTCCATGTGCAGATCTGAACGGAAACGTCCACCGCTCTTTCTGTAACCTCCAGAAAATGGAAACGAACCCAACGCCCATTCTCAGGAGGGCAAATAATGAAGTTAGGCTATATCCGCCTGCTGGTGAAACGGAGAACAAACTCTGGACGCGCAGGACAACCTGAATGAATCTCAAAATCATCATGTCGAGGGAGATCACATGCTCAGACCAACAAGCAAAAACAAAACGAAAAGAAAACGTATCAGTTTTTTTTTATTGGTGATGTGGGGGCAGGGGTGAGACAGAAGGGAACAATAGCAGGGGACAGTAGGAAATTAATTATTTTTAACATTTATTCATTTTCAAGAGACAGAGAGAGACAGAGTGCAGGCAAGGGAAGAACAGAGAGAGAGGGAGACACAGAATCCGAAGCAGGCTCCAGGCTCTGAGCTGTCAGCACAGAGCCCAACAAGGGGCTCGAATCTACAAACCGCAAGATTATGACCTGAGCCTAAGTCGGACACTTAACCCACTGAGCCACCCATGCACCCCAGAAATTTAGGGGGTTGACCATACATGCATGATCTTAATTATGATGATGGTTTACAGGTGTATGAAACGTTAGAACTCATCAGATGTTTTACTTTAAATATGTGCAACGTATCGGGTGTCAGTTTGGTTCTAGGTACTTTTGCCATAAACGTCTTCGCCGCGGACGTTTTCACTGCAAACACTTTCGCCTCTTAACTAATTGGCCATAAGGCAATTTTGCCATAAAAGATTAAAAAAATAACTGGTTAACAGTTTGGTTTCATTTCTCCGTTGACACAGCACTCTCATATTCACACTGTATGAGTCTTAGCCCTCACAACGGTCTATACAGTGGCACAGTGTTGAGCCCCTGTAACCCACAGAGCTTTGCAACATCTACCAACGGATGGCCGTGTGAAATATGGCAGAAACAAACAACAGTGGAGAAAGCTCTCACGGGGCAATAAAAATCTGTTACAAATATGCAGACAGTATTTGGAAACGGATACATTTCTTTTTTTTTTTTTAAGGAATCTCTACACCCCACGTGGGACTCGAACCCCAGATCCTGAGATCAACAGTCAGATGCTCTAGCGACTGAGCACAGGACACCTTTCTTAATGAAAGAAGGAATGTTCACGAAAAGAAAGAAAATTGGGATACCAAATGAAGAAAAGAATCCACAAGTACGTGCACAACGCTATGAACAAAAGACTTCGGAGACAAGGCCTTAGGTACCGTCCACAAAAGGAAGTCAGTTACTCTCCCAAGTAACTGATTCATTTATTTGCCCACGAATGTACACGGCACGTGTGGAATGCATTCCAATATGTTGTATTTCGCAATAAAGTCTTTCTAATTTTGCTATTCATTTTTCATGTTTCATTACGTCCTTTTCACTGTCCCCTTTCGATTTTTTGTGGTTTTACGGCAAAATTGCCTCGAGGTCAATTAGTCAAGGGGCAGAAATCTTTGCAGCAAAGATGCTTCCAACGAAAATATCGGCCACGATCACTTACACCTCAACGAAGCCACCGAAGATAAAAGCGATGCGGTCCCTTTGAGTCCAAAGTAGTTCTAGGACACACGCACCTGCCGGGTCCCATTCAGGCTCTGCAGACCCTTCCCCTCCCACCTGTGTCCCGCGCGGCGCCTCCTCCCGGACCTCCCAGCTTCCACTCCTGCCCCCTAGAGTCCATTCTCAGCACTGCAGCCCGGGGGCTTTTCTTATCTTCAATACAATACAGTTCACCTGGTGTCCAGGGCTCAGTGGACTGGCAAGGCCCCTCATAGTTGCCCCTGCTGACCTCCCACCACACTCTCTGGCTCCCTATGTTTCAGCCAAATGAAATCTTTCAGCACCACCCATCAGAAAGGCTCTCTTCACTACTGTGTCCCCAGTCCCTGGAACAAGGCTCGGGTCCCTGCAGGCATCTTGGGAATTTATTGTTTCTTCAATAAATATTCATGGAGCCCCCTCTTTTAAAAAAAAAATTTAAATGTTTATTTATTTTTGAGAGAGACAGAGAGACAGAGACAGAGTGCGAGCTGGGGTGGGGCAGAGAGAGAGGGAGACACAGAATCCGAAGCAGGCTCCAGGCTCTGAGCTGTCAGCACAGAGCTCGGGGCGGGGCTCGAACCCACGAACCGTGAGATCACGACCCGAGCGGAAGTTGGACGCTTAACCGACTGAGCCACCCAGGCACCCCTGGAGCGCCCTCTTTGGGCCAGGTCCTGGAATTGGCACCAGAAAACAGTGGTCTCTGTAAGCCTCCTGGAGCTTACAGTTGAATCAAACAATCCCACAAACGTATTAATATATTACATCATAATACATTATAAATACAATAGATCAATATATTGCTACAAATGTCACTCATCCGTTTGTTCAACTGCGCCGTGCCAATAATTACCGCCGATAATCGTTTCTAGCAAACACAGGAGTTTCATCCCTCTGTGGCCGCTGTCTCAACTGGAAAGGACTTCTCCACCTAGAAAACTTCTGTCCATCCATCAAAACATAGCTTAAAGTTTACTTCCTCTGACCCCTCTCCCTCCTACATTTCATGACATGAACACCTCTCTCTACTGTGCTACTGTAGAAATAAACTTCTGAAGCATGCAACTCAAGCGGTCAGTAAAAAAGCAACAAAAGCTGAGAAAGAAATTTGTAATGAGTTTCAAAGACCTTCATCAATTAGAACACACACACACACACACACACACACACAAGGGATTTGGGAACTGAATAGCCAGTTTGTCCAAGAAATAGAAAGAAAACAAGCAGTATTCTCTAAAACTAGATCTACTGGGGCTTTTTAAAAAATGTTTTTATTTATTTTTGAGACACAGAGAGAGGGAGAGAGACAGAGCGTGAGTGGGGGAGGAGCAGAGAGAGAGGGAGACACAGAATCCAAAGCAAGCTCCAGGCTCCGAGCTGTCAGCACAGAGCCTGATGTGGGGCTCGAACTCACAAACTGTGAGATTATGACCTGAGCCGAAGTCGGTTGCTTAACCAACTGAGCCACCCAGGCAAACTGGGGCTTTTTTACAATAAAAGAATATGGCATACAACACTATGCTGAAAAATTTGAAAATCTCCATGGAATTTGAGGTCCCTACAGATATATATGTTACCAATATTAACTCAAGAAGGATTAAAACACCAGGGCACCCGGATGGCTCAGTCCCTAGAGCACACAACTCTTGATCTCATGGTTGTGAGTTCGAGGCCCATGTCGAGTGTTAGAGATCGCTTAAAAATAAAAAAAAAATTTTTTTAATGAGAAAGAGTAGAACATCTGAATGAATCAATAAATAATGATGAAAAACCCGAAAGATATTATCAAAAATAACCCCTCCAAAAAATGGTCAATCTCAAAGGCTATATCATTATTCCACCTTTAAAAGTTCAAGAAATAGGTAAAAATTTCCAAAATAGATGGAAAACGTTCCAATCATTCTATAAACAGCCCAAACCTGATCCAGCCCTGATGTAAAAATGTAGCAAGTTAGTAACAGAAGGAGGTTTTAATGGTCTAGGAGGGCGACCTAGCGTTCAGTTACGCACACAGGCTCAGGAGATCTATTACCTGTGTTTAAAATCCTGACTCCTCCATTGGCTGATTTTCTTTGGATTTTCTGAGCTGAAGCTTCTTCCTGAAGTAGGGGTTGTTGTTGGGAATTAAAAGAAACAATCCCTGGAAAAATGCTTAGAAAAGTACCCAGCAAATATTAAGAACCCAGTCAATGGTAGCTGTTGCTATTAATTGTCAAATATGAAAAAAGAATAAAGTACTTTCCTAAACTGAAATTGTTTTATCTCAATAACTCCATCACGTTTAATAGGGAAACACAAGCTTTCTTGTTACAGTTAAAGGAAAGAATATGTTGCCATTATTAGTATTCTGATGCCCTAACCATCACAGTAGAACAAGAAAAAATAAGGGGGGAAAAATAAGCATCAAGAGAAAAGGAAATCAATTAATATTTCTCTACAGGAAATAACCTTATTCACCCTAGAAAATCTAGCCAAAAAACTATTAGCGTTAATAAGAATTCAGGAAGGCAACGGGATACAAAATAAAAACATAAATGTGAAGTGACCAGTAAGTACCAGGAAACGTAATGGGTTTATATGGGGTTAACGGGAACAAATCATTAAACTTGTTTTTTCAAAATCGCTACATTTTTAAGGGATAAAAAAAACCTAAACAAATAGATATTCCTGGGTGGGAAGAATATTATGAAGATGTCACTATGGTACAGGTAACAAAAAAGATGGATTTCTAGAAAAGAACAGAAAACCCTTACACAGATCCAAATAAAGATAATTATTTGGTATTTATAAACGAGCAACTTCAAACCAGAACGCAAACAGCTACTTATTCAATAAACGGACCTGGGACAAGTGAGTAATCGTTTGGGGGAAAAAAAAAAAAAAAAAAGTCTGACCCGCACATCAACCCTCACAACCAAATAAATTCCAGATGGACAAAGAAGTAAAATGTAAAAACACTGCAGTAAAACACCACTAGAAGAAAATATGAGATGAATATTTACGAATGGTATAAATAACAAAGGAAAAGACTGGTACGTTTGACTAGATAAAAAATTTAAACTTCTAGGGACTAAAAAGCACTTTTAAAAAGCTAAAAGAGGGGCGCCTGGGTGGCTCAGTCCGTTGAGCATCCGACTCTTGTGTTTGGCTCAGGCTGTGATCTCATGGTTCCTGAGATCAAGCCGCACATCGGGCTCCTGCCGACAGTGAAGAGCCTGCTCGGGATTCTCTGTCTCTCCCCCTCTCTCTGCCCCTCCCCTGCTCAGGCTAGCGCCAGGCTGGCTCAGTCGGTGGAGTTTGGAAGCATGTGACTCTTGATCTCAGGGTCATGAGTTCGAGCCCCACGTTGGGTGTAGAGGTTTTACTTAAATAAATAGACTTAAAAAATGTTTTTAACTTAAAAGAGAAAAGAAAACCTAGAAAAGAATATTTGAGGGGCGCCTGGGTGGCTCAGTTGGTTAAGCGTCTGACTCCTGATTTCGGCTGAGGTCATGATCTCAGTTTGTGAGATCGAGCTCCACATCAGACTCGGCTCTGACAGTTGGGAGCCTGCTTGGGATGCTCTCTCCACTCTCTCTTTCTGCCCATACCCCAGTCAAAAGAGCTCTCTCTCTCTCTCTCTCAAAATAAAAAGCAAAAACTTTTTTTAAAAAAATCCTTTAAAAAATATTTGAAACACATTTGCAAAAGGATACTTTTTTATTTTTTTTAATTTTTAAATTTATTTATTTATTTTGAGGGAGACAGAGACAGCACAAGTGAGGGAGGGGCAGAGAGAGAGAGGAAGAGAGAGAGTCCCAATCAGGCTCCTCACTGCCAATGCACAGGGGTTCAAACCCACAAACTGTGAGATCATGACCTGAGCTGAAACCAAGAGTCAGATGCTTAACCAATTAAGCCACCCAGGTGCCCCACAAAAGATGACCTTTTATGTAAGAAATCTTAGAAATTGGGGGGCCTGGGTAGCTCAGTCGGTTAAGCATCCAACTTTGGCTCAGGTCATGATCTCACGGTTCATGAGTTTGAGCCCCAGGTCGGGCTCTGTGCTGACAGCTCAGAGCCTGGAGCCTGCTTCCAATTCTGTGTCCCCCTCTCTCTCTGCCCCTCCCCTGCTCAGGCTCTCTCTTTCCCTCAAAAATACATACATACATAGGAAGGAAGGAAGGAAGGAAGGAAGGAAGGAGGGAAGGAGGGAAGGAAAGAAGAAGGGAATCCTAGAAATCAATATCAGAAATATGAAAAACACAAGGCCGAGAGACCCATGAAAAATTCACCTTTTTGGGTATCAGAAGTTTATAAATTCAAATGAGCTGCATTACTTGCCTGTAAGTTTGGCAAAATATCACATCCTATGCCAGTGAGCAGGTGGGGAAACAGAAACAACGGATAAACTCAAAAGAGTGTCATGAATGTAATAAAAAAAAAAATGGAGCCAAGGGGTGGAATAGTGAGGGTATGGGGGGGGAAGGGGGTTCCACTTCAGAGAGGAGATAACATTTGATCTAAGGCCTGGAGAATGAGAAGGTCCCCACCGTGAAGGTCTCGGAGGGAAGAGACACCAGGCAGAAGTAACAGCAAGTGCAAAGGCCCTGAGGTTGATCTAAGGCCTGGAGAATGAGAAGGTCCCCACCGTGAAGGTCTCGGAGGGAAGAGACACCAGGCAGAAGTAACAGCAAGTGCAAAGGCCCTGAGGTTGGAGCGGTCTGTCGGAAGACCAGAAAGACAGCCCGTGGGGCGGGAGAGCGGTGAGCTGCAGACAGGAGCCCATTTCTTGGCAGGAGGATATAAAACGGCATTTGTAGCATCTCAGCACCTGGGCCCGGCCCATGCTCAATAAATGTAATAATTGTTATGATGGCTGCAAAGAGCGGGGGTTGGGGCGCCTTTGCTGCCCCGGAGGCTGAGCTTCCGGATGTGCCCTGGCCTTCAGACCTGGCCGCGGTACAAGCGTGGGCCGTGGGAACCTCGGCAGGGCCTCGCTCAGGAAGGCCCTGACCTGTCTGTGCGTCATCCTCCTTGGGTCCTCAGACACGGCCCTGCCGTCACCCACACCCACCTGCTGGGAACAGGCCTGGAGATTCGGCACCAAGTAACCCCTGTCAGATGCCAAGGACTCCTTTTTTTTTTTTTTTTTTTAATATTTTTTAAGGTTTATTTATGTTTGAGAGAGAGAGAGAGAGAGCACAGGCGGGGCAGGGGCAGAGAGAGAAGGAGACACAGAATCCGAAGCAGGCTCCAGGCTCTGAGCCGTCAGCACAGAGCCCGACGCGGGGCTCGAACTCACGAACCGTGAGATCATGACCGGAGCCAAAGTCGGACGCCCAACCGACTGAGCCCCCCAGGTGCCCCAAGGACTCCTTTTTTTTTACACAGTAGCTATGCTCAGTGCAGGGTTCCCAAGAAGCCAAAGCCACTGACATTACACTGGATGTTTGTACCCACCAGGGACAGAAAATCCTGAATCATTTGAACTAGGGTCCTTCTTCCCGTGGGAAGCACCATGAGCCCCAGGCCCCCTGGTCTCGAGCCTGGAAAGCGATCCTCTGCTCGATCAGATCCGGCCTGGAATCTGGGCTGCTCACGCGACTTCCCGCCCTGGTTTGACTCACAGAGCGTGGCTGGACCATCTGACATCCCACTGGCAACAGCAGAGAGTTCCAGTGGCTCCGTAATTGTGCTACCACTTGGTATTGTTTGAATTTTCCATTTCGGCCATTCTGGCGGGCGTGCAGTCGGGTATCTCGCGGTGGTCCCGATTTGCGTTTTCCTGATGAGAAACGACGCTGAGCAGCTTTTCATGGGCTCCCGGCTAGTCATCCGTTCTGATGTTCTGAAGCATCTGTCAGGTGTTTTTGCACCTGAGACACCTTTTATGTCTCTAAACGTCCAGGTGCTTCAGGATCCTATCTGCTTCCCATGACGCTCTCAAAAAGCTTCGCAAGAGTTTCTCAGCCTCGTCTCTGTCGACATTTGGGGTCGTAGCCTCCTTTGCAGGGGGGCGGGGGGCCTTCTGTGCCTTGTAGGATGTAGCGCTGATATCCACGCACTGGATAACAGAAGCGCATCCCCCTGGCTGGTGTGGCAAACAAAAATAGCTTCAGACACTGACAGATGTTCCCTGGCGGGGGTGGGGCGGGGGGACTGCCCCTCATTTCAGAGCCACAAGGGTAGAGTCACCCAGGCCTGGGGTCCGTCCTGCCCCTCTGCGTCCCTCTAGCTCAGAAAACGGGGCCCGATCGATAGTGCCCCTCAAGGCACGCTGACAATTTGGTGCCATTATCTCCCAGACGCACTGCCGGGTACACACCAGCTGGCCAATAGAGCAGGTTCATGATCCAGTTCTGTCTCTGGACTTGGCAGGGGAGGCACGGAGCTGGGTCCAGCTGGCAGAACCAGCCTCCGAACAACCCAGCATGTGCGGTCCCAGCCCCTGTCCACGCGCGGTCCCAGCTCCTGTCCCTGGGAGCCACTCCAGACAGTTCTGGATTCCTCCCTGGGAATGGCCCAGAGGCCCAGAAGCTGCCAGAAGGAATTTCCTCCACTGCATCCTGGTTCTTTGAAGGCACATTTGGCTTGAGGGGGGGAGGCTAGAGGGGCTGGGGTCAAGGCTAGGAGGAGAAGGGAGTCTCCGTGGGCCAAGCTGTTCTCTGGGTCTGACATAGAGCAGTGCTGGGCGTCAGGAGATCCTGGGATCAGCCCTAGCCCGGTCTGAAGGCATCTCAGCACCATGCGTGGACCCCCTTGGACACACCCGTGCGGTACATACATTAGCAGGTGGGGGACACGCGTGTATTCATATGGGCACCTGCGCACACGTGTTCAAGCACACGTTTGCACGTCTCTAGCACACAGGCAAGAAGGCATTCAAATACACCCCTGCAAACACACACACAGACAAGCCTGGGTACACCCGCGGGATCCCGCAGTCACAGATATGCTCTAACACACCCGTGCAGGCACGCGCGTGTGCCCCCTGGGCAGACACACCCAGAGAGCCACGTGTGCACAGGCGTACCCGTGCGGGACGGCAAGCAGAGGTGTGCTCAGGGCACACAGGGATTCACGCGGGCGTGCACACTTAGCTGCAGGAACACTCACGGCCACGCTCAGCCCGCGGGCGCACACGTGTGACGCACACGGAGATGTGGTCGACCCCCACACGCAGTGGCTGTGCGTCCTCTGTCTTCGGTATCCTCGGGTGCTCCCGCCTGTATCCCCGGCCCCCAGCGCCGCACACACTTAGCCCCGTGTCCGCCGATGTCTACGGAGCACCTTGCGCACGTGGGGGGCTCTGTGCTCGGCTCCGGGGATCCCACGGAGCTACTAACAGCCAGCCCGGGGAGGGGGGCGCCTGGGTGGCTCCGTCGGTTAAGCGTCCAGCTCTTGATTTCGGCTCAGGTCATGACCTCCCTGTTCGCGAGCTCGAGCCCGGTGTCTGGGGGTCACTCTCCCTGCCTCTCTCCCTGCCTTTCCCCCCCACACACCAGAGGGAACACCAGCTCCTCAAACCCGGCCAGCTGCTGACACAGACCCGAGGGAGAACAAGAGGCTGGCGGGGGAGGGACACCAGCGTGGGGGCGTGGGGCGGGGGTGGGGACTCAAACTCGGCCTAGGGAGTCAGAAAAGGTGGCCTCAGAGTGAGCCCTCCACAGACACCGGCACTCGAGCTCAGGGGCACACACACATTTGCACCCCCCCCTCCCTTCCCCCCCCCCCCCCCCCCCACAAGGCGTTTACCCCCAAAGTAATGCGAAGAAGCCAGGAGGACTCACGGGAGCTGGTGCTTCCCCGGGGGGCACCTCCAGGTCCCTCCCTGGAACTGCAGATCCAGCCATCTCCCCCACACAGGCGGTGACACCCCGCATCTGACCTGCCCCTCCCCTCCCCCCGCGACCCCTCCACTTCTCCACCTTCTCCAACACCCTCGGGGCATCCTCACCCACAAGCTTTCTCTCGCCACACAGTCTGTCCAGTCTCCCACTCCACCCAATCTCAAATCTCACCACGTGCCCAGTCTGCAAAATATACCCCGAATTCAACCGCCTTCCCTCCTCCCGCTGCCTCATCTGGTCAGCCCCCTCATCTCCCGCCCCTTCCCCTGGCCCCCCTGCTCCCACCCACACCCCTACCATCTGTCCTCCCCCCAGTGTCCTCCAAAGGGGAGTCAGGCCCCTCCCTCCTGCCCACGGCCGTCCCGGGCGCCCACCTCCCTCCTGGTAAAAGCCCAACTCGTCTCAAGGCACACGAGATTGTGCAGGACCCCATCCTGTCCCCTCCTTGTCCTCGCCCTCTCCCATTCTGCCCCTCACTCACTCTGCTCCAGCTACAGGGGCCTCCTCCCTGCTCCTCCAACATGCCAGGCGGGGTACTACCCCAGGACCTTTGCACCTACTGTTCCATCTGTCCAAACTGCTCTTCCCCCTGATATGCCCACACCTCACTCCTTTACCTCCTTCGCGTCTTTATTTTTATTTTCGATCCCCTGCCACTTGAAAAGGCCACCCCAAACAGGGACGTCTGTGAGCTTCATCCCCTGCTGGAGTCCCAGTTCCAAATGGCACAGGTGCACAGTCGGTGTTCCCTTAATATTCCCTAAAGGTTGAGTAAATGTTAGACATTATTGCTGTTATAATCAGCCTATTATTTGTCCCTCGGTCCCCTGTGGTCTCTCTGGGGGCAAGGGCTTTCTCCGTCAACAAACGTTTATTGAGGACCTACTAGGTTCCCAGCAGCAAAGGAATAGACAAAAATCCCTACTCTCCCCAAATCTGCTTTCAAATTCAGGCTCCAAGTGTGTGAACCAAGAAACGATTTCAGACAACAGCAAGAAAGTACGGACAATAGAGAAAATAAAACGGGAGTTTTGCAGAGCGGCGGGGGTGAGGCCGAATTCCCCCCCAAGCAGGTGCTGCTGCAGCTGAGAATTAAGGAGAAGGAACCAGCTGCAGGCAGGTGGGACGGGTGCTTCAAGTTCGGCTCACACTGAAGCTCTCACCCTGCGGCAGTAAGAATAAATGAAGCAACACACAGAGGCAGGCACACGTGACCGGATGACCCAGCCCCCCCCCCCCCCCCCCCCCCCCCCTGGACCCGGGATTGCGTGACCCCTGAGTCCACGAGGGCATGGGAAGAGAGGCTCCCGTGGCCGAGACACCCTGCCCTTCCTCCGGGGTTCCCAGACGCCCTGACACAGGCTCCCCCGGAGGAAAAGGAAGAGCTTCAGCCGGGGGCAGCCTTGTGGGCCAACTGCTGGGGTGGGGGGACTTCTTCCCCGCCCTCTTCCTTCCAGGTAACCCGAGAGGCCGCTGGAAAATTCCGGGCACAGGAAATGAAAATGGGCACATGGCGGGAAGCAGGCAGGGACGTCACACCCATAGGTGAGCAGACATTGAGGCCCTCTTGTCCCAAGTGCTGACCCTGGAGCCCCCCCTCCCCCCAAGGAACCTCCCCCAGCACCTGTGGACCAGGGAACCGGGCCGAGAGCCAGGAGGCATCCTCGCGCTCGCCACCTCCCGTGTGGACCCAAATCAAGCTCGTTCTCCTTCCGAATCCCCCTCAAAGCCACCCACTGCTCTCCCTCCCCTGCCTGGGCTAGGCCACCACCCTCTGGCCCAGATAACAGCAGCACCCTTAACCAGCCTTCCAACCTCCAGGAGCGCAGCCCGTTTCCATTCTCTCCCCGCCCAGCCAGAGAGATCTTCCAGAAACAAGGCCCAGTCCTTGCCACCACTCCCCCCCCCCCCCATATAGCCTCCCATGGCTCCTCGTGGAGCGAAACCTAAAGTTCTTTCTAAACCCAGGTCTTGGAACCCAATCCACACCGGCCTCCATCTCTGGCTTCCTTATTAGGGCCCCTCCCCACCCCCACCCGCGCCCCGCCCATTGGCTCTCCTTGCCCCAGACACGTGGAATCACTTCCGGTCCCCCCTGCAGCCCAGGGCTTGCCACTGGGTCCCCCGGCCTCACCCATCTTGCGGGCGTCTGCTGAGCCTCACTTCCTGGAAACCCTCCTGGACTCTAAGTCCAAGTTCACCCGGGCTCCCCCCAGGGAGCACAGGCCACACTGCTTCGTACGTACGATTTTGTCTGCCTCCCAAGAGACCCGAGGTCTGCAATGGCTTCCCACGCCTGCCACGGTGCGTGGTCCCAAACAGATGCGCCACAGAGAGCAGGTGATGTCAGGTGATGTCAGGTGCAGGGGGCGGGTTTCGCCTGACTGGGCCGGGCGGGGGCAGCGTGCCGTGCTAGGCTGTTCCGCGGCTGGCTGGTTACTTACCAACAGCCCTTCATGGCTCACACTGGGGGGTGGGCACAGCTGATCCCCTCTTCTGCGATCTCAGCCAAGACAAGACTCAGAGCCTGAAAAAGAAACCTTCTTGGGGCGCCCGGGTGGCTCCATCGATTAAGCCTCCGACTTCGGCTCAGGTCATGATCTCAATCTTTCGTGGGTTCGAGTCCCACGTCGGGCTCTGTGCTGACAGCTCAGAGCCTGGAGCCTGCTTCAGATTCTGTGTCTCCCTCTCTCTCTCAGCCCCTCCCCTGCTCACACTCTGTCTCTCTGTCTCTAAATAATAAATAAATGTTTTTAAAAAATTTTAAAAAAATTAAAAAAGAAAGCCCTGTGGTGCCCAGGGCAGAATTAGAGTCTAAAAGTTAAAAGCCTGGGCGCCTGGATGGCTCAATTGGTTAAGCACCTGACTTTGGATCGGGTCATGGTCTTGAGGTTCGTGAGTTCAAGCCCCGCATCGGGGCTCTGGGCTGTTAGCACCGATCCCGCTTCAGATCCTCTGTCCTCCTCTCTCTCTGCCCCTCCCCTGCTCATGCTCGCTTTCTCTCTCTCATTCTCAAAAATAAATAAACATTTAAAAAATAATTTTAAAATAAAAAATAAATTAATTAAAGATAAAAGCCTGACTCTCCCCCGGGGCACCTGGGTGGCTCAGTTGGTTGGGCATCCCACTTCGGCTCAGGTCATAATCTCGTGGTTCATGGGCTCAAGCCCCACATTGAGCTCTGTGCCAACAGCTCGGAGCCTGGAGCCTGCTTTGGATTCTGGGGTCTCCCTCTCTCTCTGCCCCTCCCCCACTTGCAGACGCACACGTGCACTCTCTCTCAAAAATAAATAAATGTTAAAAAAAAAATTTTAAAGAAGAAGAAAAAAAAGCCTGACTCTCCCTAACAGGAGCCTTGGATGACCCTGGTGTCGGGGTGCTCACTACCTCTCACTGGTGATTATCCTGATCATTAGAAGGCAGCATTTGGCTCCATCCATCTCCAGCCTCTGTGTGCCCCCACCCAGCAGCTGAGAATGACCCCCTGTCCCACGCCAGGCAAGTCCCCAGAGGGAGCTTTGGCTGGAAGAAGAAGCTACCAGACTGGGGGCCAAGAGAGGGGAGACGTTGGTGAAGGACAACAGTGGCTCAGTGTTTTCCAGGAAGGCTGGAGTGCACGAAGAATCCAAAGGTGGGAAAGGAACTGCTGGGGGTGGCCCTGTGTCCCCTGACATGTCTCTCTTGGGTGCAGTGGTGGGCAGGGGGGGGGGCTGTCCACTCCACCAGCCACATGAGTCCCGGCCACTAGCAGAGACGGGCAGGGCCAGCCACAGAGGTGCACGGTCGGCACCTGGCTGCAGTGGCTTTCCGGGGTCTGTCCCTCTCAGCATGTCCTTAACCAGGCAGACGTTCTAAAGGTTTCTGCACACCGCAGAAAGGGGGAGGGGGGCAGGGCCACGTGACACAGAGCCTCACCTCACTGAGCCCACAGCTTCCTCAGCTGCAAAATGGGACCGATGGAACCCATTTCCCTGGATGGCCGTGAAGGTTTCATGAGAGAAATAAGCTGTTTGGGAAGTTCTCAGAGAGCGGTGACCCCTCCCTTATGATTAACCAGCCCCGGGAGCCGCTTCAGGATGCATCTTAACAATTGGAAATATGGAAAGACACAAGGCTGTGCTGCTGTGGGCATCTCGTTATGAGAACGTTGGTTTCTTGGGTTATATTAAGATGTGGTTTTCCTGTTCAAGCCTCTGAAATCCCCTGTGGGTTCTCTGGGGGTTCAGCAGCAGGGAAGAGGTAGGTCCCCAACAAGGAGTGGGCAGGAGAAGGTGGTCCGGCCTCCTGCACTTTGGTTGCTGCCTGAACTTGGGAAACCAGCCCCGGGTCCTTGGGGGTTGCCACAAAGGGTCCCTACGCCAGACTCCCACCATTAGCGAAAAAAAACATATGAGGTGCAATTGGCTGTGTTTTCTCTGGCCATCCTGAGTCTCCGGGTGAGCTAAGGACCTTCTCCTGACAGAATAAATACTATCTCCTCCCTGCGTGTAGGTCTATTTTGGCAAGGTAGGTAGGTGCTCTTTTTGCTTTAAAAATACAAACCGATTAGGGGCCCCTGGGTGGCTCAGCCGGTGAAGCATCCGACTTCGGCTCAGGTCACGATCTCACGGTTCGTGGGTTCGAGCCCCATGTCGGGCTCTGCCGATGGCTCTGAGCCTGGAGCCTGCTTCGGATTCTGTATCTCCCTCCCTCTCTGGCCCTCCCCTGCTCACGCTCCGTCTCTATCTCAAAAAATAAATAAACATTAAAATTTTTTAAAGAGAATACAAACCGATTAGAGGCATTAATAAACTCCCCCTGGCTTTCTGCCCATACCCACCCACCCACACACACGCACACATGCACACACACAGTTATGCAGTTGAAAGGGACCAGAAGAATATTCCAATCGAGGGCACCACAGGTGCCTTTCCCCATCCAGGGATAGCATAAGCCCCAGGGGCAATCAGCAGGGGTTTCTGATGTCATCAAGGGGCCCTAACACAATGAGTTACCCCTCTGCACTAAATAGAATAGCTAAAATGTGTCAATGACAGCCCTGAGTGCTGTCATTGCTGCAGGGAATGCATCGGGGTTTTTTTTTTTTTTTTCTTTAGCTAAGATAGCAGAGGAGGTGGTTTATCGGACACGTGTTACATTCAGCCACAAACGCAAACAGAATTAGTCCTGAAAGTCACAGGTCCAGGGCAGAGGACCAAAAGGGACTGTTTTGGTACAAGCCAGGTGGGTCTCTCAAAGGTGGTCATTGCCATCAAGTGGCGATGGGTGCTCTAGATCCTTTGAGTCAAGTGCTAGAGAGTGGGCGTGCTGCCCAACAGTTTGTACCAGTGTCCCGGGTCTCAGGCTTTCCTTATTTCTGCTCGTGTGGCCTCTGCAGGTGCACGGGCTAGCGGTTCACTCGGCCCTCTGCCTCATCTTTCTTCTTTTTCAAGAAATGGTACATTTTTAACACCATCTTGGAACGCTTCCCACAGGACCCAGTAATCCGCTTCTAGATATTTTCCCGAGGGAAAAAAACCTCGTGTTCCCACGAATGTTTACAGTGGTGTTGTTCGTAATCGCCAACAACTAGATACAGTCTACATGACCGTCAGTGGGTGACCGTCAGTGGGTGAGCGGAATAACTTACAATGGAACGTTCCACAGTGATTCAAAGAAATAGAGCAACGTGGATGAATCTGAAATGCATTATGCTGAGCGGAAGAAGTTCAGACCCGAAGGTTAAAAATCTGTATGGTTCCGGGGCGCCTTGGGTGGCTCAGTCGGTTAAGTATCCGACTCCAGCTTGGGTCACGATCTCACAGTCCATGAGTTCGAGCCCCACGTCAGGCTCTGTGCTGACGGCTCAGAGAGCCTGGAACCTGCTTCGGATTCTGTGTCTCCCTCTCTCTCTGCCCCTCCCCTGCTCATGCTCTGTGTCTCTCTGTCTCAAAAATAAATAAAAACATTAAAAAATCTTTTTTTAAAAAAAGAAGACACAGAGTGGGGGCTGTAAAGGCTGGGACCGTTTATGGCTTCCCCACGTTAGGGGAAGAGTTTCCAAATACAGACAGTCCCTCACTTAACAAGGGTTCCACTCACAGTTTTTCAGCTTTGCAATGGTGTGAAAGCGATATGCGTCCAGCAGAAACCGTACTTCGAATTTTTAAATCAGATCTCAGTCAGCCATGAGACCACAAGCTTAAACAATCAATACACTGGCAACCATTCTGGTTTTAATGTTCAATGCAGTGTGGAATACATTGTATGAGCTATTCAGTGTCTTATTATAAAATAGGTTTGCGTTAGATGATTTTGCCCGAGGGTAGGTGAATGGAAGTGTTCTGTGTATGTTCAAGGTACTCTAAGCCAAGCCGTGATATTCGATAGATTAGGTGTATTAAATGCATTTGGACTTATGATATTTCCAACTTATGATGTTGGTGTAACCCCTGGATGTAACCCCATTGTAAGTCAAGGAATATCTGTATATGACAATATGCACCAGTATTCTTTTCTCTGCATCTCTGCCAGCAGTAAGTGTTATCATTTTTTTATGTTTTTTATCACTTTTTTATGTGCTTTATGACAACAGCTTGAAATTTTTATTTTGTGATGTTTATTTCTGAGAGAGAGAGAGAGAGAGAGAGAGAGAGAGACTGTGAGCAGGGGAGGGGCAAGGAGAGAGGGAGACACAGATTCCGAAGCAGGGTCCAGGCTCTGAACTGTCGGCACAGAGCCCGACGCAGGGCTCGAACTCATGAACCGCGAGATCATGACCTGAGCCGAAGTCGGACTCTTAACTGACTGAGCCACCCAGGCGCCCCTATGATAACAGCTTGAAATTTTTAGTTCAATTGTACAAAATATGGGAAGTCATAAATAAATTAAATATACAGAATTTCACAAATTTTCTGATTTCCACTATAATTTCATCTGCAAAAAGATAATAATCAGACATACATTCTCACTCTTTTCTGTTTTTGTTGACACCCTCTTGGGTGTGAGGTAACAGCTCATTGTCACTGAAACTCACACTCTCTGGGTTCCTGAGGACTATATTTTCATATGTTCTTTGGCTTTTGGTTCCGAGAAGTACCTGTTCATGTGATTCCTCAGTTTTCTATTTATGTTGTTTGTCTTTTTTCTTATCCATGTGTAGAAATTCTTTGTATGTGAAGGTACTAACCCTTCTCAGACAACTTACTGGTCTTTACTTATTGGTTTTGTTTATAACATTTCCCCCTAAATTTGTGTTTATGTATATATAATCAGATATTTCTGTCTTTTTTTTTCAACGATTTTATTCGTTTTTGAGAGACAGAGGACTAGCAAGGGAGGAGCAGAGAGAGAGAAAGACACAGAATCCGAAGCACGCTCCAGGCTCTGAGCTGTCAGCACAGAGCCAGACGCAGGGCTCGAACTCACGGACCGCGAGATCATGACCTGTGCCAAAGCCAGATGACCAACCGATTGAGCCACCCAGGGACCCCAGATATTTCTGTCATTTTATTCAAGCCTTCTGAGCTTCCTTTCTTAGTTTAAAAAAAATTTTTTTAAAAAAAGCAGCTTTTCAACCCAAAGTTGTAGAAATTGCCTTATAAGTTCCTTCTACAGTTTCTATTACTTTGAGGTTTTTGTTTGTTTTTTTACATCTGCTCTCTAGCCCAGCTGGATTTTTTTTTTCCTTGCAGCACAGAAACTATCTCGGTCAACCACATCTCTATCAAAAGTGAGAGGAGGGAAGGGAGACAGCCACCTGTGTCCCAGACCCACATCCCTCACTGGCTCAGGCTGGGGCCCCGCCCTTCGGTAGTGGGTGTTGAATTCCCAGCCTGGTGTTTGGGTTTTTTCCGCTCGCTGTGGTCCCAGCTTGTCCAGAGGAGCCCTGGAGAAGCACTCTCCTCTGGTGGTCATTGCAGAGATAGCAGCTACCGTCTGAAGAAAGCCACCTCCTAAAGCTAAAACCTGAATGGGTTCATTTCCCCCGGCCTAAAACTGGGGAATTCATCTCTTTGAGGGATCCAAACAGATATTTGCACACGCATGCTCATAGCATCATTATTCACGATGGCCAAAAGGTGGAAACCTCCTAAATGTCCACGGACAGATGAACGGATAAACAAAATGGGTCCAGCCACACAACGCAGTATTATTCAGCCTTAAAAAAAAAAAGGACATTCTGGCACTTGCTACAACGTGGGTGAACCCTGAGGGCCGGGAAATAAACCAGCTACAAAAGGGGCGCCTGGGTGGCTCAGTTGGTTAAGCGTCCGACTTCGCTCAGGTCATGATCTCACAGTCCGTGCTTCGAGCCCCGCGTCGGGCTCCGTGCTGACAGCTCGGAGCCTGGAGCCTGTTTTGGATTCTGTGTCTCCCCCTCTCTCTGCCCCTCACTCGATCACACTCTGTCTCTCTCTGTCTCTCAAAAATAAACATTAAAAAAAACTGAAAAAAAAAAAAACCAAAAAAACCCCGGCTACACACGGACAAAAAGCGTTTCACTCCATTCACGAGGTACCCAGCCCAGGCAAATTCAGGGACACAGAAAGTCAAATACGAGACACCAGCGGCTGGGAAGGGGGTGGGGAGTTTAGTGTTTCATGGGGACAGAGTCTCAATTTGGGAAGGTGAGAAAATTCTGGAGGTGGATGGTGGGGGTGGTTGCAAAAGAATGAAAATGTGCTCGATGCTACCGAGCTGTGCACTTAGAGATGGTTAGAATCAGCCATACATTTGTGGGTCCGTTTCTGGATTCTCGGTCCTGTTCCGTTGATCTCTGTGTCTTGTTTTCGTGCCGATACCATAGTAAATGTTACTTTATGTATATTTTACCAGCAGAGACAGCAGAAAAGGGTAGTGCAAGCAGAGGGGACCTCCCTGGAGGTGACACAGGGTAGTGGAGGGGCAGGAGAGCCAGGGACACACAGCTGAGGGGTCAGCGTCCAGGAGGCCACCAGGGACCTCAGCAGTGGGAGGAGGGCAGTGAGGACGGTGGCCAGCGCAGGGGGCGAGGGATCGAGCACTGAGTGGGGAGAGCTTTCTCTAGTGATTGGACCACACAGAGAGAGCAGGACAAGGAGGCTGGGAGGGAGAGAACTGAGAGAATTGAAATTCTGACGGGGTGGGGGGGGGGGGGGGGAGCCCAGAAGAAGAAGCAGAGAGACAAGAAGAGAGACAGAGAGACAAGGAGGTGGAGAAGAGACAGGAGTGACAGGGAGACAAGAAGCGAGGCAGGGACAGAGAAAGCAGACCCCTCCCCTCCAGGCAAAGGACTGTAGACCCACCTTCCCTCCTAGGACCACCCAGTGATGGCGTCTGTGTGGGTCTCTGGGGCTCCTGCACCCTCTGAGCCATCTTGTCCCCAAGCTTCCTTCCCTGCCCCTCCGATGATGCCCATCCGTCATGCTTACGGTCTGGGGGGGTCTGAGCACTGCCAGCCTGTGCCCCTCCGGCCCCACGTTGGCCACACAGACACTCGCGACACAGGAAACTCAGTCCTGCCTCCTAGCCTTTGCCCCTGCGCTTCCTGCCTCGGGGAGTGTCCTTTCCCCAGATCTTCATTTACCACCTGGCCCCTTCTGGGCACTCAGGTCTCAGCTCCTGTGGCCTTCCAGACACACCCTGGCTCCTGTAGCCACCTCCCCCACCCACCCTCTGTCCCATCACAATGTCTGCTTCCTTTCATGGCAATCAATGCCATCTGCAATTACCTGGGAGGCAGGGGCAGGGAGGGAGGGGGGCGCGGTGTCTGTTTCCCGGTTCACAGTCTGCCTCCAGGGCTCCAGAGGGTTGTGCCTGCCTCATCCCGTCCCCGTAATCCCCCACCTACAAAAAGACCCAGCATACAGCAGGCGCTCAATAAATGCGTGGTGCATTAAGTACATACTCGATGGCGACAGAACGTGTTGTGCACGTGACTCTGTGTGCTTCCCTGCCTCCTCGTGTCCTGTGTGCGTCTCGTGTTTGTATGTTTCTGCGGACGGTCGCGTGCTGGGTGCGGGGCCCTGGGCCAGCCGGGGTTTGTGTGTTTGGGCTTTGGGGGACTCACGTGGCAACCGGTGTGTGAGTGTCTCCACGGGTGGCCCTCTCCGGCCGTGTCCCGGCAGCTTCACGTTTCTAGGGGTCCACGGGCCTGTTGCGCCCCGTGCGAGCACCCGCAGAGCCACACGTGTGCAGCCTGTGTGCGGGACAGGGTCTGATGGCAGCTGGAGAGCACCAGGCTGTGTTTGCTGGTCCCCGCAGCATCCACCCTTGTCACCGTGGCCCGGTTCCAGGTACCAGCATGGCGAGCTCGGGCTTAGAAAGACACGCACGAGGGCGTGCCGCTCTCCAGCAGTTTCCCCAGGGAGGCTCGGTGGCCACAAACGACCTCGACCGCCCCGGATGAGAGAATAACGAAGCGAGATAATTAGGGAGGGGCTGAATGTCTTCATTTTACTACAGCAAACCCACATGACGTAAAATTTAGCACTTTAACCTTTTTTTCGATTATTTATGTATGTATTTATTTTGAGAGAGAAAGAGTGCGTGAGCGGGGAGGGTCAGAGAGACAAGGAGAGAGAGAGAGAGAGAGAGAGAGAGAGAGAGAGAGAATCCCAAGCAGGCTCCGAGCTGTCAGCGCGGAGCCGGGTGTGGGGCTCGAACCCACAACCTGTGAGATGGTGACCAGAGCCAAAACCAAGAGTCGGATGCTCAGCCGCCTTCGGCCACCCAGGCGCCCCCACTTTAACCATTTCTAAGCGCGCAGTCCAGTGGCCTCAGGCACATGGTACTGGGTTTGAGTGGTCGGTACTTTCATTCTTAACATGATTTCTGTATCTGCAAGTTTATATAATTAAATGTTTTAGGATGACAGCAGTTAACAGGCAGCCTGCAAACTTCCAGAACACATAACAAGGGGCTCTGGGAGCCGGTCTCCTCACGGGCCCCTCTCCGGCCTCCGGGTGGGCGCTCTCGCGTGCCGGCACACGGTTCCGCGTGGCCCCATTCATCATGTTGTGGTCACACCCGTGCATGTGCCCGTGGACCCCCCGGTGTCTGCGTGTAAGAGCCTGGGTGAGCCCTGCGTGCGCCCAGGGGTCTCTGCAGGTGCACTGCTCTCTCTCCACCCCCCACTGAGTCTCCCCGGACCTGCGGGTATCTACACACCCATACGCGAGGGGGCCCGTGTCTCTGAGGACACCTCGTGCCCGAGTACCCACTCCAGTGACACTCTGGAGCCGTGTCTGAGCGCTTCCTCCCGACTGGACGCTCAGTGCATCAGGTCGGTGTTGAAATCAGCTACGGGGGAGTATTTACACCACAGGAGTCAGCACATGCTGCATACACATCAGGGCTTCTCCCTCTCTCTCTGCCGGAGAGGTGGTTGTTAAACATTTACCAGAATGCCGCGGGGACCCAGGTCGTTCCGTGTGTCCATGTGACCCCGTGGGTCCCCACGCACGAGCCAGTGCGGGTCCCTGGGGGTCGGAGCACCCGTGTCTCTGTGCATACACGATCCGTGTGCCCTGTGCACCTCTGTACACCCGTGTGCCCGGGTGAGGCCCTGGCACCCCGTTCCTCTTCAGCAGTTGGTTCCACAGGAAGCCGCTGGGGTGGGGGCGAGGCTGCTGAGACTCCCCGCCCTGCTCCCCACCCCACTTCTCAGGGTGCTCCAGCTGTGCGGCCGGGGAGGCTCCCTGCTTCTAGAACCTGGCCTGGGCTGTCCTCAGACCCCTGCCTCCGCCCAAGGCTGGGGTCCACAGAGGCACCAGGCAGGCGGGCAGGCGGTTGAGAAAGAGGAAGCTGAGGCAGAGTTGGGTCACCCTGCGGTTCCTGAGGGCCCCGCCAGTGCTCCCCCTGGGCCGCCGGGGAGCCTTAGCCATGGGTCGTGGGGGCCACAGGAGCTGGTAGCCGGGCTGGGTACCCACGGCAGCGAGGACAAGCCTCTCTCTGGTGAGTGACCTTCACGGGGGCCTGGGGGACCGGTGACCAACAGAGACAGAGTGGCAGTGGCGGGGGCGGGGGGGGGGGGGGGGCGGGGCCCGGGGGGGCGGCGGGACCCCCCAGGTTGTTTCCCCCCCCCTTCCCGCCCGCCCGCTTCCCGGGGGGGGGGGGATGACCCTTCGCCCCGCCGGCCTGTTTTGCGGGGGTCGGGCCCCCCGAAAGGCCCCCCCCCCCCCCCGGGGCCTGGGGTCCACGACACGTGCAGCCGACAAGAAGATAGAGCCCCCTTGTAGCCAAAGCCTGCTTAAGGGACACAGACAGGGGGTGAATGAGGGTGCTCCCTGGGGCAGAGTCCCCACCCCGGGTAGACTTCGCTTCCTAAACCGGATCGCGGGGGCCCCCACGGACCTCCCTGAAGCAGCATCCAAAGATTGGGGCTCCGGCATCTGACTTTCAAAACAAACGCTGCCTATTAAGGCCCATGGCAGTCATGAGCTGGGCCCACCCCAGTCTTCCCAGGTCCTCCGAGGAGGAGGAGGAGGACGCCGCTCCCAGGACGCCCTCCAGGTCAGAGCTCTGACCCCGGGAGGCGCCCCCTGGCTCCCAGCAAGGCCCACCTTGGGGAGCCTCACATCCGCCCGCCTCGGGGTGGGGCCGAGGGGGGAAAAGGGCTGTGGTTCCAGCAGGGCACACCCAGGCCCGCTTCCGCCCAGCCCCGGGGCCGCCCAGCCCGCAGGCCGCTTCAGTCTTCACGCACCGTGGGGTCTGGTGGCCCAGGAGAACCGGGAGGGGGTGAACCTGGAGGGGAGAGCTGGGGTCCGGGAGGACGGAGCTGGTGAGTTAGGCTGAGGGCACAAGGGAAAGGCCTTGAATGCCACGCTCAGGGGGCGCATTCCCCAGGGTGTCCCGGGCCTTGCATGTGAATCTTAGCACGGTGCCGGGCGCACAGTAGGAGTTCAGGAAGCACAGTAGGAGCTCAGCCTGCCGGACCCAGAGCCCTGTTTTCCTGAGCGGGCCCAGACAGGTGTGCATCTAGACACTTTCTAAGTCACCCCTAAAAGGGAGAGACTGATGGGGGACCCCAATGTCTGCCATCTCCGCAGGCTGGGCTCTGGTGAGAGAGGGCCAAGCAGAAATGGCAAACCCGGCCTTGGCCTCCTGAGGCTGGCTGGCCCCTGGGCGGGGCGGGGCTTCAGCACCCACAGAAAGTCCTCCCACCTGCCCACCCCCCGGAGGTCGGGGAGCCCCGAGAGGCGAGGCGTCTGCAGCCCGTGCAGGGAAACGTGTGTGGCGGGAGCCGGGGCATTCAAACCTCAGCTCGGCTCCGCGGGCTATTCTCCGGGTTTCCATGGACGAGCCTGGCCGTCTGCGTGTAACTGAGTGCGCGTGTGTCCGCCACTGTCCGCGTGTGCTGGAGTGCGCTGGGTGCTGCTGTGCAAAGTGTGGGTGTTTTTGTATCTTTCCGTTAGCGGAAGATGTGGGGTCACCTACTCACACTATGAGAGCTGACGTCCCGAGGGATGTGCAGATGGGGAGGAGGGCACGTGATGGCCAAGGGCAGAGTTTAAAGGTCAGACAGAGAGGGGCGCCTGGGTGGCCCAGTGGGTTACGTGTCCGACTTTGGCGCCGGTCACGATCTCACGGTTCACGGGTTCTGCGCTGACCCTGAGGAACCTGCTTGGGAGTCTGTCTCTCCCCCTCTCTCTCTGCCTCTCCCCCACTTGCACTGTCTCTCTCTCTCTCTCAAAATAAATAAATACACTTAAAAATAAAATTAAAAAAAAAAAAAAAAAAAGGCCAGACAGAGAAAGGAAGATGGCCAAGGCAGAAGGGAAACTGGAGGATGAAACAGGAAGGAGAAGCTTGGGGCGTGGGGTGGGGGAGGGGCGTTCAAGAAAGAAGGGGTCAGGAAAGGTGAGGCTGGAAACTCTCCCATTGGAGTTAGCCCCCAGAGAGATCTAGAAGACTGGAGGGGGTGGAAATAAGACTACAAGGGCTGTGGGCTCAAGCGGGTGTCAGGAGGCAAAGGCAGGCGTGCAGATAACCCTTCGGGAAGGGAGGGGACAGAGGGTCACTGAAGAAAGGAGGGACAGACAGCCTTTTCCTCTGAGAGGGCGGCAGCGGGCCAGGACTCCAGAAAGAAGAAAGCCTTGGTCCTCTCACCAGTGACAGTGGTTTGGGGCTGGGAGGTCACAGAAAGGATTTGGGGGGCGGGGGGAGGGGGTCAGCAGGGAACAAAGAATTTTTCAGACGCAGGGAGCGAGGGTGCAGTAGGGAGGCCCCACCACCAGGGGGCAGCACCGGCACGGCCACGCGCGCTGACCGGAGCCCGCACACCTGACCTCGCACGCAAAGCCCACGCACCCGACTCACACGTACACAACCGCGCGCGGACACGCAGGAACCCGGGCAGGGACCAGGTAACAGAAGCAGATATCCCCAGGTCCCAGGTGAGTCTTGTACATCCAACCCCACAGATACCATCCGGCCTTCAGACACACACACAGAATCGCAGGGGTCTTTTTTAAAAACAATATTCAGCTATAAAAAAGGAGGTCCTGCCACTTGGGACAACATGGATGGACTCCGAGGACACTATGCTAAGTGAATAAGTCAGACAGAGAAAGGCAAATGCTGTATGATCTCACTTAAACGTGGAATCTGAAAACGGCAACCAAACCCATAGAAAAAGATTGGATTTCTGGCTTCCAGAGGCAGGGGGGGGGGGGGGGGGGAGGAATTGGAGGAAGGGGCTCAAAAGGGACCAACTTCCAGTGACAAGATAAGTAAGTCCTGGAGATGTGATGCGCACAGCGTGGTGACCAGCGTTAAACGCCGCTGCGTGGTGTGCTGGAGAAGTCGCTAAGAGAGTAGAAACTAAGAGTTCTCATCACAAGGGAAAAAAAGATTTTTTTTTTTTTTTTTTTTTTTGCATCTAAATGGGGTGATGGAAGTTAGCGAAATGTGTTGTGGTCATTCCACAGTATATGAAAGTCCAGTCATTATCCCGTGTGCCTTAAAAGCACACGGTGCTGTAGGTCCATTGTATCTCAATAAAACTGGGGGGAAGGGCGCCTGGGGGGCTCAGTCGCTTAAGCGCCCGACTCCTGATTTCGGCTCAGGTCATGATCTCATGGCTCAGGAGTTCAAGCCCCGAGATGGCACAGAGCCTGCTTGGGATTCTCTCTCTCCCTGTCTCTCTCTGCCCCCCGCCCCCGACTCACACTCTCTCGTGCTTTCTCTCAAAATAAATAAATAAACTTAAAAAAACAAAACGCTGAGGGGAGAACCACCCAGATGTTCCTATTCACCCCCACATGGGCAACTTGGCACCCAAGATTTGCCCTCAAACACACACTCACAGGGGCGCCTGGCTGGCTCGGCTGGAAGAGTGCGTGACTTTGATCTCAGGGTCGTGGGTTCGAGCCCCACGGGGGGTGTACAGATTACTTGAATAAATAAAACTTAAACACACACACACACATGCACAGATGTGAAAATACACACTCTGTGTGCAGACTCACAAACGCAGGGTCAAAATCACAGCCAGTGGTGCACGCACACACACTCAGACGTTCACACACACCCAAGCTCACCTCAGGACCCAGTCTAAACTTGTCTTCTGAGGACCCCAATGTCACCACCACTCACAGTGCTGTTTTCTTTGGCCCGTCCTGGGAATGTCTAGTCCGGCCAGGGTGAGATGCCTATAGATGGAGAAGGGGTGAGGGGGGCTTGTGCTCAGGGCTTGGCCTTCCCCCCCAGGCTGGAGTCCCTGGCCCCCCAGCCCCCCTGCCCCCCTGCCCTGGCCCCAAGCTCCCATCAGCTGATGCATCTGGCCGCCCCTGGCGGCAGTCTCCGCCCCTCTTGCTGGCAGCCCCATCCTGGCAGGGATTCCTGGCCAAACTCCTGCTTCAGCCCCTGCTGTGCACCCACCACTCTCGCACGCGTGGGCCCCCATGGCTAACTCAGCGCTCAACCACTCCTGGCCAGCCCTCTCCAAGCGGTGGCTGAAGCGGTGGGCCTTCAAGAGAGGTAAGGGGGCGGGCAGTGGCCAGCAGGCATGTCCCCCCGCCCCCAGCAGGGCTCCCTGGACAGCCTGGAGACTTTCCTTTGCCTGGGGCACAGGCTCTGCCTGATCCGGCCCCAAATTCCACGATCCCTAGTCCCCCGGGGCCCAACAGAACATCACAGACTTATGGGGTCCTTGTCACTTCAGAGGAACCGTCTCCCCAGGCTCAGCCAGGACCTTGTGTCAGGAGGTAAATTTGCAGAATGAGAATCCACCCCAGAACTCCCTTGGGGCACCCTGGTGACTGGCTGGGGGTTCCTGCTGCTGTTTGCTCCTGGGTGATGGCAGGATGGAAGCTAAGGAGGCAGCCAAAGAGAGGAGGTTTGAGACTCAGAGGGGTTCTGGCAGACATCTCCCTCAAACACAACACACGAAAGGGGTTGGTGGCGGTCCCCTCCCGGGTCCTGGGGCCTCAGTTTACTTCTGTGGGGGCTGGAGAGGCCCCTTGTATTATATCCCCCGAGGCCTGGGCGAATCACTTTGGCGAAAAGACGCTTCTCCTTAAATCTCAGGATGAGTTTTCCCTTGAAGATAACCAGCCAGTATCAGGGGCCACAGGGTTTGGGGGACAGTGTGATAGGAGCCTCCTGGATGTCCTTCCTCCCGTGCCTCCCACCTTTGCCCGACCCTCGCCCACTCCAGTCCACTGCTTAGCCTCCACTGTCACCTGCATGAGCCAAGTGCCTGTCCAGGGTGACAGTGAGTGTTCATGCAGGGGGGAAGCCAGGGAAAAGATTCATTAGCTCATTCATTCCGCAGACTGGTTGAGGGCCTAATGTGTACCAGGCACCCTGCTTGGGTCAAGAAGGAGACAGGAGTATCAGAGGACCTGGAGGCTGGGGCCGGGGAGACAGAGGGAGGCCCGGAGATTGGGACGCGAGAAAAGAATAGCCAGAAAGGTAGAAGTTGCTCGCCGGTTGTTGAACCCTCGTGATGTTGAGAGAGGCTGAGTGACTTTTGCTCGAGGTCACATAGCAAGCGCATGCTGGAGGGGCCAGGATCTGGTAACAGTTCCATCCCAAAGCTACCTCTGTGCTGTGTTCTGACTGGTAAACGAAGCTGCCAGTGTGGGCAGCCGGAGGGTCTGGGGAGGGCTTTTAAATCCACCAGTGGATGGCAATACCAGAGAACAAGTGCATCAACCATGGACCCCCAAAGTCCCTGTCTGGGACCCAGACCCTTATGAAGTTCCACCCGCTCCTGGCCTCTCCGCCCACCCCATCTTCCTGCCCAGGCACATTGAGACTGATTCACAGGCTGGCAGGTGGGGGAGTGAGCTGAGGACACCAGCAGTCACTCTTACACCCTTTTATGGCTGGGGCTCCAGGGGCTAATGGTGGAACCTGAATCCAGGCTCCTTAGCGAGAAGCATGGTGCTGGGGAGTAGAGTCTTTCCTAACAGTGTCCTTCCAGGCTTTAGCCCTGGGAGGAGTAGGGAGATACATAGGAAGAGGGCTTTTTTGTGTGCCCCTCTCAAGCTCTGTAACTGGCCATCTGGACACCTAATGGGACTTCCTGGGAAAATGATAGGGTTGGATTTGGGGAATGAAACAAGGCTGGGGAAAGGGTAGTTAGGACCTGCAGGGAAGTTGCCTCACCGAATCTGTAATGAGTACATTCTGTGCCTTAACTGGGTTTCCCTCTTGCCTGGCTTCTCTGACTCTGTCCTGCCCCCCTTCTATCTACATCTTCCCCCTCCCCCACTCATCCCCTCAGAATGCCATTTCCTTAATGTAACGAATGCCTCACTGTCTCTGGACACTGCCACCCCATCTATCCCAACTATCCATCCATCCACATATCCATGCATCCATCCAACCAGCCAGCTAGCCAACTATCCATCCATGCAACTATGCATCCATCCATGCATACATTCATCTAACCAATGATCTATCCATCCATCTAATCATCCATCCATCCAATCAGCCAGCCACCCAACTACCCGCCCATGCATCCATGTATTTGTGCATGCATGTATCCAGCCACCCAACCAGCCAGCTAGCCAACTATCCATTCATGCCACCATGCATCTATCCATGCATGCATTCACCTAACCATCCACCCATTCGTCCATCCACCTTATCATCCATCCATTCAACTAGCCATCCATCCATCCATCCATCCATCCATCCAACCACATAACCATCCACCTATCTTACCATCTAACCATTCACCCATCTAATCATATACCCATCCATCCATCCAAACAGCCAGGAAGCCAAGGATCCATTCATTCATGCATCCCAGCATCCATCAATCCATTTATATAACCATCTAACCACCCATCCAGCCAACCATCCAGCCAACCAACTATCCATTCATCCAGCCATCCAGCCAGCTAGCCAACTATCTAACCATCCGTCCACCTATCCAACACGTATTCACTCATCCATCCAACCATCCACCCTTCCAATCATTTATTCACTCATCCATACTTTCATCAGCTTACCACAGGATAGCCTGGTGGTTATAAACCCCTGCTTTGGAGGTGGAAATTCCTGGGTTCACATCCAACTCTGCCTCTTACCGGTATGGTATGACCTACGACAAGTTCTCTAAGCCTCAGTTTCCTCTTTTGTAAAGGGAGCACTTGAGGGCTTATGAGGATAGAAGAACGCAAAGTACCTGATAGGCTTAGCACTAGGCAAGGTATACAGAAGCTGATCAATTCACATAAGATTTTACCACTTGGGGCTTGGGGATGTGAAAGCAGGTCAGATATAGTACCTGCCCTCATGAACCTCATGGGCTACAGCAGGGGTCAGCAAGCTTTTTTTCTGAAGTGCCAGAGAGTAAATATTTTTGACTTTGCAGGTCACGTGGTCTCTGATGCAACTATTAAACTCGGCTGTTACAGCATGAAAGCAGTCGTAGATAATACATACACAAATGGACGTGACTTGTGCTAATAAAACTTTATTTATAAAATCAGATGTTGAACCAGATATAGCCCATGGAACTCCTGGCTTAGAAGGGAACAAGTAAATGGGGCACATGGGTGGCTCAGTCGAGTAACCATCTGACTTCGGCTCAGGTCATGATCTCACGGTTTGTGGGTTCAAGCCCTGTGTCGGGCTCTGTGCTAACAGCTCAGAGCCTGGAGCCTGCTTCAGATTCTGTGTCTCCCTCTCTCTCTGCCATTCCCCCACTCACTCTCTGTCTCTCTCTCTGTCTCAAAAATAAACATTAAAAAAAGAGAGAAGGGAACAAGTAAACCAATTACAGTGCAATAGCGGGGTA
Source organism: Panthera uncia (assembly GCF_023721935.1). Classification (NCBI taxonomy): domain Eukaryota; kingdom Metazoa; phylum Chordata; class Mammalia; order Carnivora; family Felidae; genus Panthera; species Panthera uncia. Next base: position 608 of record NW_026059850.1, on the reverse strand, counting down.
GAAATTGTGGTTGACCATTGTTTGTGTGAGAAAACCCCAACAAGAATTGTGGTTGGGCATGGAGAGAACGGGGACTGAAATTCAAACAATGGCAGAGAAAAGAAAAGATGATAGAGTGGAGAAATGTCAGGGAGATGAAATTGACGGGGCTTGGTGTCCTGAGGGGTAGTGAGGAGGGAAGGCTGGTCTCCAGGTTTCTGGCCAGGTCACCGGGAAGATAGTACGGTCACCCTGCCACAGGGACATAGGAGGAGGAAAGAAAACAATGAGTTTGGTCTTGGCAGCTGGAGGTTGGAGTATGGATGGGAATACTAGGCAGCAATGACCAGAGGCCCCTGGAGACAATGTCTGGCGTCTGGGGGAAGAGAATCTGCCATCAAAATCAGAGTTCAGTGTGCAACATCAGAGTCAAGGCTCAGTCTGTAAGCAGGGTCAGGATTCAGCTTGTGGCACTAGAATGGAAACTCAGTCTATGACACCAAGATCAGCACTCAGTCTATGATGTTGGGTGGAGGCTCAGTCCGTGACACCAGGATCGGGCTCAGTCTATGATGTTGGGGGGGGGGCTCAGTCCATGACACCAGGATGGGGCTCAGTCTATGACACCA
>NW_026059849.1:0-30982 GCF_023721935.1 Panthera uncia | reverse complement strand
GCTCTGTCTCTCTCTGTCTCAAAAATAAATAAACGTTTAAAAAAAAATGAAGAAAAAAAAATGAAATCTTGGGGCACCTGGGCGGCTCGGTCGGTTGAGCGTCCGGCTTCGGCTCAGGTCATGATCTCACGGTTTGTGGGTTCGAGCCCCGCGTCGGGCTCTGTGCTGACGGCTCGGAGCCTGGAGCCTGCTTCGGATTCTGTTCTCCCTCTCTCTCTGGCCCTCCCCCGTTCATGCTCTGTCTCTCTCTGTCTCAAAAATAAATAAACGTTTAAAAAAAAAATGAAGAAAAAAAAATGAAATCTTGGGGCGCCTGGGCGGCTCGGTCGGTTGGGCGTCCGCCTTCGGCTCAGGTCACGATCTCACGGTTTGTGGGTTCGAGCCCCGCGTCGGGCTCTGTGCGGACGGCTCGGAGCCTGGAGCCTGCTTCCGATTCTGTGTCTCCCTCTCTCTCTGCTCCTCTCCCACTAATGCTCTGTCTCTCTCTCTCCTTCAAAAATAAATAAAAAACATTTAAAACAATAAAAAAAAAAATAAAATGAAATCCAACGTCACCACCCTCTGTTCTGAGCAAAATGAACGTTACACGTTGGTAACATTTTAGAAAAGAAAAATTTACTGAGCACAGTAAGGACGAAGACAGGCACAGTCCTCGCTCTCATGAAGTTATGTTTTAGTGAGGAAGACAGACCACAAGCACATAAATAAATAAGTAATTTTCAGATTGTGTGAGTGACAAATGCTGGACAGAGAATAACATAAAGTAACGGAATTAGAAGTAACTAGGCAGTTTTCTGTAGGCTTAACATTTTTCACAATTAAAAAAAACTCTTTAAAAAGAATAGACTTCCAGTTGTACGAGATTAGAAGGTTCTGGATTTGGGTTGCACTGAGAAGTGTACACTTAGAAATGGTAAGATGGCAAATTTTTTGTTATTTTTTTAGCACGGTATTTTTAAAGATATTACACTCTGATGTTACTTATATAAAATTTTAAGTACAAAAAATACAGTAAAAATTACCCCCAAAAACCATGCTCTTTTTTTTTTCAAAACAAATTTTTTTAATGTTTATTTATTTTTGAGACAGAGCATGAGGAGGGGAGGAGCAGAGAAAGAGGGAGACACAGAATCCGAAGCAGGCTCCGGGCTCTGAGCTGTCAGCACAGAGCCCGACGCGGGGCTCGAACTCACGAACCACGAGACCACAGCCTGAGCCGAAGTCGGACGCTTAACCGATTGAGCCACCCAGACGCCCCTCTGTTTATTTTTTTAATGATTTTATTTATTTTTGAGAGAGAAAGAGAGAGAGCATGCACAAGCAGGGATGGGCAGAGAGAGAGAGAGGGGATCCAAAGCGGGTTCTATGCTGAGAGCTGAGAGCTGAGAGCCCGAACCAAGACTCGAACTCATGAATCATGAGATCACGACCTGAGCCAAAGTTGGATCCTTTTTTGTTTTATAATTTTTTTATAATGTTTATTTATTTATTTTTGAGCGAGAGACAGAGCGCGAGTGAGATGCCACTCCTTATCTACCAGAATGGCCCAAATTAAAACCAATGGCCAGGCCAGGTGCCATCAAGGAGCTGGAGGAACTAGAATTCGATACACTGCTGACGGGGGCGTGAAATGATAGCGACACTGGGGAAGCAGTTTGGTGGTTTCCTGAGAAATCGCAGGTGCACTTCCCATACCAGCCAGCCTTTGCATTCCTGAGTATTCGCCCAGAAGACGGGAACGCCCACGTCCATGTGCAGATCTGAACGGAAACGTCCACCGCTCTTTCTGTAACCTCCAGAAAATGGAAACGAACCCAACGCCCATTCTCAGGAGGGCAAATAATGAAGTTAGGCTATATCCGCCTGCTGGTGAAACGGAGAACAAACTCTGGACGCGCAGGACAACCTGAATGAATCTCAAAATCATCATGTCGAGGGAGATCACATGCTCAGACCAACAAGCAAAAACAAAACGAAAAGAAAACGTATCAGTTTTTTTTTATTGGTGATGTGGGGGCAGGGGTGAGACAGAAGGGAACAATAGCAGGGGACAGTAGGAAATTAATTATTTTTAACATTTATTCATTTTCAAGAGACAGAGAGAGACAGAGTGCAGGCAAGGGAAGAACAGAGAGAGAGGGAGACACAGAATCCGAAGCAGGCTCCAGGCTCTGAGCTGTCAGCACAGAGCCCAACAAGGGGCTCGAATCTACAAACCGCAAGATTATGACCTGAGCCTAAGTCGGACACTTAACCCACTGAGCCACCCATGCACCCCAGAAATTTAGGGGGTTGACCATACATGCATGATCTTAATTATGATGATGGTTTACAGGTGTATGAAACGTTAGAACTCATCAGATGTTTTACTTTAAATATGTGCAACGTATCGGGTGTCAGTTTGGTTCTAGGTACTTTTGCCATAAACGTCTTCGCCGCGGACGTTTTCACTGCAAACACTTTCGCCTCTTAACTAATTGGCCATAAGGCAATTTTGCCATAAAAGATTAAAAAAATAACTGGTTAACAGTTTGGTTTCATTTCTCCGTTGACACAGCACTCTCATATTCACACTGTATGAGTCTTAGCCCTCACAACGGTCTATACAGTGGCACAGTGTTGAGCCCCTGTAACCCACAGAGCTTTGCAACATCTACCAACGGATGGCCGTGTGAAATATGGCAGAAACAAACAACAGTGGAGAAAGCTCTCACGGGGCAATAAAAATCTGTTACAAATATGCAGACAGTATTTGGAAACGGATACATTTCTTTTTTTTTTTTTAAGGAATCTCTACACCCCACGTGGGACTCGAACCCCAGATCCTGAGATCAACAGTCAGATGCTCTAGCGACTGAGCACAGGACACCTTTCTTAATGAAAGAAGGAATGTTCACGAAAAGAAAGAAAATTGGGATACCAAATGAAGAAAAGAATCCACAAGTACGTGCACAACGCTATGAACAAAAGACTTCGGAGACAAGGCCTTAGGTACCGTCCACAAAAGGAAGTCAGTTACTCTCCCAAGTAACTGATTCATTTATTTGCCCACGAATGTACACGGCACGTGTGGAATGCATTCCAATATGTTGTATTTCGCAATAAAGTCTTTCTAATTTTGCTATTCATTTTTCATGTTTCATTACGTCCTTTTCACTGTCCCCTTTCGATTTTTTGTGGTTTTACGGCAAAATTGCCTCGAGGTCAATTAGTCAAGGGGCAGAAATCTTTGCAGCAAAGATGCTTCCAACGAAAATATCGGCCACGATCACTTACACCTCAACGAAGCCACCGAAGATAAAAGCGATGCGGTCCCTTTGAGTCCAAAGTAGTTCTAGGACACACGCACCTGCCGGGTCCCATTCAGGCTCTGCAGACCCTTCCCCTCCCACCTGTGTCCCGCGCGGCGCCTCCTCCCGGACCTCCCAGCTTCCACTCCTGCCCCCTAGAGTCCATTCTCAGCACTGCAGCCCGGGGGCTTTTCTTATCTTCAATACAATACAGTTCACCTGGTGTCCAGGGCTCAGTGGACTGGCAAGGCCCCTCATAGTTGCCCCTGCTGACCTCCCACCACACTCTCTGGCTCCCTATGTTTCAGCCAAATGAAATCTTTCAGCACCACCCATCAGAAAGGCTCTCTTCACTACTGTGTCCCCAGTCCCTGGAACAAGGCTCGGGTCCCTGCAGGCATCTTGGGAATTTATTGTTTCTTCAATAAATATTCATGGAGCCCCCTCTTTTAAAAAAAAAATTTAAATGTTTATTTATTTTTGAGAGAGACAGAGAGACAGAGACAGAGTGCGAGCTGGGGTGGGGCAGAGAGAGAGGGAGACACAGAATCCGAAGCAGGCTCCAGGCTCTGAGCTGTCAGCACAGAGCTCGGGGCGGGGCTCGAACCCACGAACCGTGAGATCACGACCCGAGCGGAAGTTGGACGCTTAACCGACTGAGCCACCCAGGCACCCCTGGAGCGCCCTCTTTGGGCCAGGTCCTGGAATTGGCACCAGAAAACAGTGGTCTCTGTAAGCCTCCTGGAGCTTACAGTTGAATCAAACAATCCCACAAACGTATTAATATATTACATCATAATACATTATAAATACAATAGATCAATATATTGCTACAAATGTCACTCATCCGTTTGTTCAACTGCGCCGTGCCAATAATTACCGCCGATAATCGTTTCTAGCAAACACAGGAGTTTCATCCCTCTGTGGCCGCTGTCTCAACTGGAAAGGACTTCTCCACCTAGAAAACTTCTGTCCATCCATCAAAACATAGCTTAAAGTTTACTTCCTCTGACCCCTCTCCCTCCTACATTTCATGACATGAACACCTCTCTCTACTGTGCTACTGTAGAAATAAACTTCTGAAGCATGCAACTCAAGCGGTCAGTAAAAAAGCAACAAAAGCTGAGAAAGAAATTTGTAATGAGTTTCAAAGACCTTCATCAATTAGAACACACACACACACACACACACACACACAAGGGATTTGGGAACTGAATAGCCAGTTTGTCCAAGAAATAGAAAGAAAACAAGCAGTATTCTCTAAAACTAGATCTACTGGGGCTTTTTAAAAAATGTTTTTATTTATTTTTGAGACACAGAGAGAGGGAGAGAGACAGAGCGTGAGTGGGGGAGGAGCAGAGAGAGAGGGAGACACAGAATCCAAAGCAAGCTCCAGGCTCCGAGCTGTCAGCACAGAGCCTGATGTGGGGCTCGAACTCACAAACTGTGAGATTATGACCTGAGCCGAAGTCGGTTGCTTAACCAACTGAGCCACCCAGGCAAACTGGGGCTTTTTTACAATAAAAGAATATGGCATACAACACTATGCTGAAAAATTTGAAAATCTCCATGGAATTTGAGGTCCCTACAGATATATATGTTACCAATATTAACTCAAGAAGGATTAAAACACCAGGGCACCCGGATGGCTCAGTCCCTAGAGCACACAACTCTTGATCTCATGGTTGTGAGTTCGAGGCCCATGTCGAGTGTTAGAGATCGCTTAAAAATAAAAAAAAAATTTTTTTAATGAGAAAGAGTAGAACATCTGAATGAATCAATAAATAATGATGAAAAACCCGAAAGATATTATCAAAAATAACCCCTCCAAAAAATGGTCAATCTCAAAGGCTATATCATTATTCCACCTTTAAAAGTTCAAGAAATAGGTAAAAATTTCCAAAATAGATGGAAAACGTTCCAATCATTCTATAAACAGCCCAAACCTGATCCAGCCCTGATGTAAAAATGTAGCAAGTTAGTAACAGAAGGAGGTTTTAATGGTCTAGGAGGGCGACCTAGCGTTCAGTTACGCACACAGGCTCAGGAGATCTATTACCTGTGTTTAAAATCCTGACTCCTCCATTGGCTGATTTTCTTTGGATTTTCTGAGCTGAAGCTTCTTCCTGAAGTAGGGGTTGTTGTTGGGAATTAAAAGAAACAATCCCTGGAAAAATGCTTAGAAAAGTACCCAGCAAATATTAAGAACCCAGTCAATGGTAGCTGTTGCTATTAATTGTCAAATATGAAAAAAGAATAAAGTACTTTCCTAAACTGAAATTGTTTTATCTCAATAACTCCATCACGTTTAATAGGGAAACACAAGCTTTCTTGTTACAGTTAAAGGAAAGAATATGTTGCCATTATTAGTATTCTGATGCCCTAACCATCACAGTAGAACAAGAAAAAATAAGGGGGGAAAAATAAGCATCAAGAGAAAAGGAAATCAATTAATATTTCTCTACAGGAAATAACCTTATTCACCCTAGAAAATCTAGCCAAAAAACTATTAGCGTTAATAAGAATTCAGGAAGGCAACGGGATACAAAATAAAAACATAAATGTGAAGTGACCAGTAAGTACCAGGAAACGTAATGGGTTTATATGGGGTTAACGGGAACAAATCATTAAACTTGTTTTTTCAAAATCGCTACATTTTTAAGGGATAAAAAAAACCTAAACAAATAGATATTCCTGGGTGGGAAGAATATTATGAAGATGTCACTATGGTACAGGTAACAAAAAAGATGGATTTCTAGAAAAGAACAGAAAACCCTTACACAGATCCAAATAAAGATAATTATTTGGTATTTATAAACGAGCAACTTCAAACCAGAACGCAAACAGCTACTTATTCAATAAACGGACCTGGGACAAGTGAGTAATCGTTTGGGGGAAAAAAAAAAAAAAAAAGTCTGACCCGCACATCAACCCTCACAACCAAATAAATTCCAGATGGACAAAGAAGTAAAATGTAAAAACACTGCAGTAAAACACCACTAGAAGAAAATATGAGATGAATATTTACGAATGGTATAAATAACAAAGGAAAAGACTGGTACGTTTGACTAGATAAAAAATTTAAACTTCTAGGGACTAAAAAGCACTTTTAAAAAGCTAAAAGAGGGGCGCCTGGGTGGCTCAGTCCGTTGAGCATCCGACTCTTGTGTTTGGCTCAGGCTGTGATCTCATGGTTCCTGAGATCAAGCCGCACATCGGGCTCCTGCCGACAGTGAAGAGCCTGCTCGGGATTCTCTGTCTCTCCCCCTCTCTCTGCCCCTCCCCTGCTCAGGCTAGCGCCAGGCTGGCTCAGTCGGTGGAGTTTGGAAGCATGTGACTCTTGATCTCAGGGTCATGAGTTCGAGCCCCACGTTGGGTGTAGAGGTTTTACTTAAATAAATAGACTTAAAAAATGTTTTTAACTTAAAAGAGAAAAGAAAACCTAGAAAAGAATATTTGAGGGGCGCCTGGGTGGCTCAGTTGGTTAAGCGTCTGACTCCTGATTTCGGCTGAGGTCATGATCTCAGTTTGTGAGATCGAGCTCCACATCAGACTCGGCTCTGACAGTTGGGAGCCTGCTTGGGATGCTCTCTCCACTCTCTCTTTCTGCCCATACCCCAGTCAAAAGAGCTCTCTCTCTCTCTCTCTCAAAATAAAAAGCAAAAACTTTTTTTAAAAAAATCCTTTAAAAAATATTTGAAACACATTTGCAAAAGGATACTTTTTTATTTTTTTTAATTTTTAAATTTATTTATTTATTTTGAGGGAGACAGAGACAGCACAAGTGAGGGAGGGGCAGAGAGAGAGAGGAAGAGAGAGAGTCCCAATCAGGCTCCTCACTGCCAATGCACAGGGGTTCAAACCCACAAACTGTGAGATCATGACCTGAGCTGAAACCAAGAGTCAGATGCTTAACCAATTAAGCCACCCAGGTGCCCCACAAAAGATGACCTTTTATGTAAGAAATCTTAGAAATTGGGGGGCCTGGGTAGCTCAGTCGGTTAAGCATCCAACTTTGGCTCAGGTCATGATCTCACGGTTCATGAGTTTGAGCCCCAGGTCGGGCTCTGTGCTGACAGCTCAGAGCCTGGAGCCTGCTTCCAATTCTGTGTCCCCCTCTCTCTCTGCCCCTCCCCTGCTCAGGCTCTCTCTTTCCCTCAAAAATACATACATACATAGGAAGGAAGGAAGGAAGGAAGGAAGGAAGGAGGGAAGGAGGGAAGGAAAGAAGAAGGGAATCCTAGAAATCAATATCAGAAATATGAAAAACACAAGGCCGAGAGACCCATGAAAAATTCACCTTTTTGGGTATCAGAAGTTTATAAATTCAAATGAGCTGCATTACTTGCCTGTAAGTTTGGCAAAATATCACATCCTATGCCAGTGAGCAGGTGGGGAAACAGAAACAACGGATAAACTCAAAAGAGTGTCATGAATGTAATAAAAAAAAAAATGGAGCCAAGGGGTGGAATAGTGAGGGTATGGGGGGGGAAGGGGGTTCCACTTCAGAGAGGAGATAACATTTGATCTAAGGCCTGGAGAATGAGAAGGTCCCCACCGTGAAGGTCTCGGAGGGAAGAGACACCAGGCAGAAGTAACAGCAAGTGCAAAGGCCCTGAGGTTGATCTAAGGCCTGGAGAATGAGAAGGTCCCCACCGTGAAGGTCTCGGAGGGAAGAGACACCAGGCAGAAGTAACAGCAAGTGCAAAGGCCCTGAGGTTGGAGCGCTCTGTCGGAAGACCAGAAAGACAGCCCGTGGGGCGGGAGAGCGGTGAGCTGCAGACAGGAGCCCATTTCTTGGCAGGAGGATATAAAACGGCATTTGTAGCATCTCAGCACCTGGGCCCGGCCCATGCTCAATAAATGTAATAATTGTTATGATGGCTGCAAAGAGCGGGGGTTGGGGCGCCTTTGCTGCCCCGGAGGCTGAGCTTCCGGATGTGCCCTGGCCTTCAGACCTGGCCGCGGTACAAGCGTGGGCCGTGGGAACCTCGGCAGGGCCTCGCTCAGGAAGGCCCTGACCTGTCTGTGCGTCATCCTCCTTGGGTCCTCAGACACGGCCCTGCCGTCACCCACACCCACCTGCTGGGAACAGGCCTGGAGATTCGGCACCAAGTAACCCCTGTCAGATGCCAAGGACTCCTTTTTTTTTTTTTTTTTTTAATATTTTTTAAGGTTTATTTATGTTTGAGAGAGAGAGAGAGAGAGCACAGGCGGGGCAGGGGCAGAGAGAGAAGGAGACACAGAATCCGAAGCAGGCTCCAGGCTCTGAGCCGTCAGCACAGAGCCCGACGCGGGGCTCGAACTCACGAACCGTGAGATCATGACCGGAGCCAAAGTCGGACGCCCAACCGACTGAGCCCCCCAGGTGCCCCAAGGACTCCTTTTTTTTTACACAGTAGCTATGCTCAGTGCAGGGTTCCCAAGAAGCCAAAGCCACTGACATTACACTGGATGTTTGTACCCACCAGGGACAGAAAATCCTGAATCATTTGAACTAGGGTCCTTCTTCCCGTGGGAAGCACCATGAGCCCCAGGCCCCCTGGTCTCGAGCCTGGAAAGCGATCCTCTGCTCGATCAGATCCGGCCTGGAATCTGGGCTGCTCACGCGACTTCCCGCCCTGGTTTGACTCACAGAGCGTGGCTGGACCATCTGACATCCCACTGGCAACAGCAGAGAGTTCCAGTGGCTCCGTAATTGTGCTACCACTTGGTATTGTTTGAATTTTCCATTTCGGCCATTCTGGCGGGCGTGCAGTCGGGTATCTCGCGGTGGTCCCGATTTGCGTTTTCCTGATGAGAAACGACGCTGAGCAGCTTTTCATGGGCTCCCGGCTAGTCATCCGTTCTGATGTTCTGAAGCATCTGTCAGGTGTTTTTGCACCTGAGACACCTTTTATGTCTCTAAACGTCCAGGTGCTTCAGGATCCTATCTGCTTCCCATGACGCTCTCAAAAAGCTTCGCAAGAGTTTCTCAGCCTCGTCTCTGTCGACATTTGGGGTCGTAGCCTCCTTTGCAGGGGGGCGGGGGGCCTTCTGTGCCTTGTAGGATGTAGCGCTGATATCCACGCACTGGATAACAGAAGCGCATCCCCCTGGCTGGTGTGGCAAACAAAAATAGCTTCAGACACTGACAGATGTTCCCTGGCGGGGGTGGGGCGGGGGGACTGCCCCTCATTTCAGAGCCACAAGGGTAGAGTCACCCAGGCCTGGGGTCCGTCCTGCCCCTCTGCGTCCCTCTAGCTCAGAAAACGGGGCCCGATCGATAGTGCCCCTCAAGGCACGCTGACAATTTGGTGCCATTATCTCCCAGACGCACTGCCGGGTACACACCAGCTGGCCAATAGAGCAGGTTCATGATCCAGTTCTGTCTCTGGACTTGGCAGGGGAGGCACGGAGCTGGGTCCAGCTGGCAGAACCAGCCTCCGAACAACCCAGCATGTGCGGTCCCAGCCCCTGTCCACGCGCGGTCCCAGCTCCTGTCCCTGGGAGCCACTCCAGACAGTTCTGGATTCCTCCCTGGGAATGGCCCAGAGGCCCAGAAGCTGCCAGAAGGAATTTCCTCCACTGCATCCTGGTTCTTTGAAGGCACATTTGGCTTGAGGGGGGGAGGCTAGAGGGGCTGGGGTCAAGGCTAGGAGGAGAAGGGAGTCTCCGTGGGCCAAGCTGTTCTCTGGGTCTGACATAGAGCAGTGCTGGGCGTCAGGAGATCCTGGGATCAGCCCTAGCCCGGTCTGAAGGCATCTCAGCACCATGCGTGGACCCCCTTGGACACACCCGTGCGGTACATACATTAGCAGGTGGGGGACACGCGTGTATTCATATGGGCACCTGCGCACACGTGTTCAAGCACACGTTTGCACGTCTCTAGCACACAGGCAAGAAGGCATTCAAATACACCCCTGCAAACACACACACAGACAAGCCTGGGTACACCCGCGGGATCCCGCAGTCACAGATATGCTCTAACACACCCGTGCAGGCACGCGCGTGTGCCCCCTGGGCAGACACACCCAGAGAGCCACGTGTGCACAGGCGTACCCGTGCGGGACGGCAAGCAGAGGTGTGCTCAGGGCACACAGGGATTCACGCGGGCGTGCACACTTAGCTGCAGGAACACTCACGGCCACGCTCAGCCCGCGGGCGCACACGTGTGACGCACACGGAGATGTGGTCGACCCCCACACGCAGTGGCTGTGCGTCCTCTGTCTTCGGTATCCTCGGGTGCTCCCGCCTGTATCCCCGGCCCCCCAGCGCCGCACACACTTAGCCCCGTGTCCGCCGATGTCTACGGAGCACCTTGCGCACGTGGGGGGCTCTGTGCTCGGCTCCGGGGATCCCACGGAGCTACTAACAGCCAGCCCGGGGAGGGGGGCGCCTGGGTGGCTCCGTCGGTTAAGCGTCCAGCTCTTGATTTCGGCTCAGGTCATGACCTCCCTGTTCGCGAGCTCGAGCCCGGTGTCTGGGGGTCACTCTCCCTGCCTCTCTCCCTGCCTTTCCCCCCCCACACACCAGAGGGAACACCAGCTCCTCAAACCCGGCCAGCTGCTGACACAGACCCGAGGGAGAACAAGAGGCTGGCGGGGGAGGGACACCAGCGTGGGGGCGTGGGGCGGGGGTGGGGACTCAAACTCGGCCTAGGGAGTCAGAAAAGGTGGCCTCAGAGTGAGCCCTCCACAGACACCGGCACTCGAGCTCAGGGGCACACACACATTTGCACCCCCCCCTCCCTTCCCCCCCCCCACCTTCCCCACAAGGCGTTTACCCCCAAAGTAATGCGAAGAAGCCAGGAGGACTCACGGGAGCTGGTGCTTCCCCGGGGGGCACCTCCAGGTCCCTCCCTGGAACTGCAGATCCAGCCATCTCCCCCACACAGGCGGTGACACCCCGCATCTGACCTGCCCCCCCCCCCCCCCCGCGACCCCTCCACTTCTCCACCTTCTCCAACACCCTCGGGGCATCCTCACCCACAAGCTTTCTCTCGCCACACAGTCTGTCCAGTCTCCCACTCCACCCAATCTCAAATCTCACCACGTGCCCAGTCTGCAAAATATACCCCGAATTCAACCGCCTTCCCTCCTCCCGCTGCCTCATCTGGTCAGCCCCCTCATCTCCCGCCCCTTCCCCTGGCCCCCCTGCTCCCACCCACACCCCTACCATCTGTCCTCCCCCCAGTGTCCTCCAAAGGGGAGTCAGGCCCCTCCCTCCTGCCCACGGCCGTCCCGGGCGCCCACCTCCCTCCTGGTAAAAGCCCAACTCGTCTCAAGGCACACGAGATTGTGCAGGACCCCATCCTGTCCCCTCCTTGTCCTCGCCCTCTCCCATTCTGCCCCTCACTCACTCTGCTCCAGCTACAGGGGCCTCCTCCCTGCTCCTCCAACATGCCAGGCGGGGTACTACCCCAGGACCTTTGCACCTACTGTTCCATCTGTCCAAACTGCTCTTCCCCCTGATATGCCCACACCTCACTCCTTTACCTCCTTCGCGTCTTTATTTTTATTTTCGATCCCCTGCCACTTGAAAAGGCCACCCCAAACAGGGACGTCTGTGAGCTTCATCCCCTGCTGGAGTCCCAGTTCCAAATGGCACAGGTGCACAGTCGGTGTTCCCTTAATATTCCCTAAAGGTTGAGTAAATGTTAGACATTATTGCTGTTATAATCAGCCTATTATTTGTCCCTCGGTCCCCTGTGGTCTCTCTGGGGGCAAGGGCTTTCTCCGTCAACAAACGTTTATTGAGGACCTACTAGGTTCCCAGCAGCAAAGGAATAGACAAAAATCCCTACTCTCCCCAAATCTGCTTTCAAATTCAGGCTCCAAGTGTGTGAACCAAGAAACGATTTCAGACAACAGCAAGAAAGTACGGACAATAGAGAAAATAAAACGGGAGTTTTGCAGAGCGGCGGGGGTGAGGCCGAATTCCCCCCCAAGCAGGTGCTGCTGCAGCTGAGAATTAAGGAGAAGGAACCAGCTGCAGGCAGGTGGGACGGGTGCTTCAAGTTCGGCTCACACTGAAGCTCTCACCCTGCGGCAGTAAGAATAAATGAAGCAACACACAGAGGCAGGCACACGTGACCGGATGACCCAGCCCCCCCCCCCCCCCCCCCCCCCCCCTGGACCCGGGATTGCGTGACCCCTGAGTCCACGAGGGCATGGGAAGAGAGGCTCCCGTGGCCGAGACACCCTGCCCTTCCTCCGGGGTTCCCAGACGCCCTGACACAGGCTCCCCCGGAGGAAAAGGAAGAGCTTCAGCCGGGGGCAGCCTTGTGGGCCAACTGCTGGGGTGGGGGGACTTCTTCCCCGCCCTCTTCCTTCCAGGTAACCCGAGAGGCCGCTGGAAAATTCCGGGCACAGGAAATGAAAATGGGCACATGGCGGGAAGCAGGCAGGGACGTCACACCCATAGGTGAGCAGACATTGAGGCCCTCTTGTCCCAAGTGCTGACCCTGGAGCCCCCCCTCCCCCCAAGGAACCTCCCCCAGCACCTGTGGACCAGGGAACCGGGCCGAGAGCCAGGAGGCATCCTCGCGCTCGCCACCTCCCGTGTGGACCCAAATCAAGCTCGTTCTCCTTCCGAATCCCCCTCAAAGCCACCCACTGCTCTCCCTCCCCTGCCTGGGCTAGGCCACCACCCTCTGGCCCAGATAACAGCAGCACCCTTAACCAGCCTTCCAACCTCCAGGAGCGCAGCCCGTTTCCATTCTCTCCCCGCCCAGCCAGAGAGATCTTCCAGAAACAAGGCCCAGTCCTTGCCACCACTCCCCCCCCCCCCCATATAGCCTCCCATGGCTCCTCGTGGAGCGAAACCTAAAGTTCTTTCTAAACCCAGGTCTTGGAACCCAATCCACACCGGCCTCCATCTCTGGCTTCCTTATTAGGGCCCCTCCCCACCCCCACCCGCGCCCCGCCCATTGGCTCTCCTTGCCCCAGACACGTGGAATCACTTCCGGTCCCCCCTGCAGCCCAGGGCTTGCCACTGGGTCCCCCGGCCTCACCCATCTTGCGGGCGTCTGCTGAGCCTCACTTCCTGGAAACCCTCCTGGACTCTAAGTCCAAGTTCACCCGGGCTCCCCCCAGGGAGCACAGGCCACACTGCTTCGTACGTACGATTTTGTCTGCCTCCCAAGAGACCCGAGGTCTGCAATGGCTTCCCACGCCTGCCACGGTGCGTGGTCCCAAACAGATGCGCCACAGAGAGCAGGTGATGTCAGGTGATGTCAGGTGCAGGGGGCGGGTTTCGCCTGACTGGGCCGGGCGGGGGCAGCGTGCCGTGCTAGGCTGTTCCGCGGCTGGCTGGTTACTTACCAACAGCCCTTCATGGCTCACACTGGGGGGTGGGCACAGCTGATCCCCTCTTCTGCGATCTCAGCCAAGACAAGACTCAGAGCCTGAAAAAGAAACCTTCTTGGGGCGCCCGGGTGGCTCCATCGATTAAGCCTCCGACTTCGGCTCAGGTCATGATCTCAATCTTTCGTGGGTTCGAGTCCCACGTCGGGCTCTGTGCTGACAGCTCAGAGCCTGGAGCCTGCTTCAGATTCTGTGTCTCCCTCTCTCTCTCAGCCCCTCCCCTGCTCACACTCTGTCTCTCTGTCTCTAAATAATAAATAAATGTTTTTAAAAAATTTTAAAAAAATTAAAAAAGAAAGCCCTGTGGTGCCCAGGGCAGAATTAGAGTCTAAAAGTTAAAAGCCTGGGCGCCTGGATGGCTCAATTGGTTAAGCACCTGACTTTGGATCGGGTCATGGTCTTGAGGTTCGTGAGTTCAAGCCCCGCATCGGGGCTCTGGGCTGTTAGCACCGATCCCGCTTCAGATCCTCTGTCCTCCTCTCTCTCTGCCCCTCCCCTGCTCATGCTCGCTTTCTCTCTCTCATTCTCAAAAATAAATAAACATTTAAAAAATAATTTTAAAATAAAAAATAAATTAATTAAAGATAAAAGCCTGACTCTCCCCCGGGGCACCTGGGTGGCTCAGTTGGTTGGGCATCCCACTTCGGCTCAGGTCATAATCTCGTGGTTCATGGGCTCAAGCCCCACATTGAGCTCTGTGCCAACAGCTCGGAGCCTGGAGCCTGCTTTGGATTCTGGGGTCTCCCTCTCTCTCTGCCCCTCCCCCACTTGCAGACGCACACGTGCACTCTCTCTCAAAAATAAATAAATGTTAAAAAAAAAATTTTAAAGAAGAAGAAAAAAAAGCCTGACTCTCCCTAACAGGAGCCTTGGATGACCCTGGTGTCGGGGTGCTCACTACCTCTCACTGGTGATTATCCTGATCATTAGAAGGCAGCATTTGGCTCCATCCATCTCCAGCCTCTGTGTGCCCCCACCCAGCAGCTGAGAATGACCCCCTGTCCCACGCCAGGCAAGTCCCCAGAGGGAGCTTTGGCTGGAAGAAGAAGCTACCAGACTGGGGGCCAAGAGAGGGGAGACGTTGGTGAAGGACAACAGTGGCTCAGTGTTTTCCAGGAAGGCTGGAGTGCACGAAGAATCCAAAGGTGGGAAAGGAACTGCTGGGGGTGGCCCTGTGTCCCCTGACATGTCTCTCTTGGGTGCAGTGGTGGGCAGGGGGGGGGGCTGTCCACTCCACCAGCCACATGAGTCCCGGCCACTAGCAGAGACGGGCAGGGCCAGCCACAGAGGTGCACGGTCGGCACCTGGCTGCAGTGGCTTTCCGGGGTCTGTCCCTCTCAGCATGTCCTTAACCAGGCAGACGTTCTAAAGGTTTCTGCACACCGCAGAAAGGGGGAGGGGGGCAGGGCCACGTGACACAGAGCCTCACCTCACTGAGCCCACAGCTTCCTCAGCTGCAAAATGGGACCGATGGAACCCATTTCCCTGGATGGCCGTGAAGGTTTCATGAGAGAAATAAGCTGTTTGGGAAGTTCTCAGAGAGCGGTGACCCCTCCCTTATGATTAACCAGCCCCGGGAGCCGCTTCAGGATGCATCTTAACAATTGGAAATATGGAAAGACACAAGGCTGTGCTGCTGTGGGCATCTCGTTATGAGAACGTTGGTTTCTTGGGTTATATTAAGATGTGGTTTTCCTGTTCAAGCCTCTGAAATCCCCTGTGGGTTCTCTGGGGGTTCAGCAGCAGGGAAGAGGTAGGTCCCCAACAAGGAGTGGGCAGGAGAAGGTGGTCCGGCCTCCTGCACTTTGGTTGCTGCCTGAACTTGGGAAACCAGCCCCGGGTCCTTGGGGGTTGCCACAAAGGGTCCCTACGCCAGACTCCCACCATTAGCGAAAAAAAACATATGAGGTGCAATTGGCTGTGTTTTCTCTGGCCATCCTGAGTCTCCGGGTGAGCTAAGGACCTTCTCCTGACAGAATAAATACTATCTCCTCCCTGCGTGTAGGTCTATTTTGGCAAGGTAGGTAGGTGCTCTTTTTGCTTTAAAAATACAAACCGATTAGGGGCCCCTGGGTGGCTCAGCCGGTGAAGCATCCGACTTCGGCTCAGGTCACGATCTCACGGTTCGTGGGTTCGAGCCCCATGTCGGGCTCTGCCGATGGCTCTGAGCCTGGAGCCTGCTTCGGATTCTGTATCTCCCTCCCTCTCTGGCCCTCCCCTGCTCACGCTCCGTCTCTATCTCAAAAAATAAATAAACATTAAAATTTTTTAAAGAGAATACAAACCGATTAGAGGCATTAATAAACTCCCCCCTGGCTTTCTGCCCATACCCACCCACCCACACACACGCACACATGCACACACACAGTTATGCAGTTGAAAGGGACCAGAAGAATATTCCAATCGAGGGCACCACAGGTGCCTTTCCCCATCCAGGGATAGCATAAGCCCCAGGGGCAATCAGCAGGGGTTTCTGATGTCATCAAGGGGCCCTAACACAATGAGTTACCCCTCTGCACTAAATAGAATAGCTAAAATGTGTCAATGACAGCCCTGAGTGCTGTCATTGCTGCAGGGAATGCATCGGGGTTTTTTTTTTTTTTTTTCTTTAGCTAAGATAGCAGAGGAGGTGGTTTATCGGACACGTGTTACATTCAGCCACAAACGCAAACAGAATTAGTCCTGAAAGTCACAGGTCCAGGGCAGAGGACCAAAAGGGACTGTTTTGGTACAAGCCAGGTGGGTCTCTCAAAGGTGGTCATTGCCATCAAGTGGCGATGGGTGCTCTAGATCCTTTGAGTCAAGTGCTAGAGAGTGGGCGTGCTGCCCAACAGTTTGTACCAGTGTCCCGGGTCTCAGGCTTTCCTTATTTCTGCTCGTGTGGCCTCTGCAGGTGCACGGGCTAGCGGTTCACTCGGCCCTCTGCCTCATCTTTCTTCTTTTTCAAGAAATGGTACATTTTTAACACCATCTTGGAACGCTTCCCACAGGACCCAGTAATCCGCTTCTAGATATTTTCCCGAGGGAAAAAAACCTCGTGTTCCCACGAATGTTTACAGTGGTGTTGTTCGTAATCGCCAACAACTAGATACAGTCTACATGACCGTCAGTGGGTGACCGTCAGTGGGTGAGCGGAATAACTTACAATGGAACGTTCCACAGTGATTCAAAGAAATAGAGCAACGTGGATGAATCTGAAATGCATTATGCTGAGCGGAAGAAGTTCAGACCCGAAGGTTAAAAATCTGTATGGTTCCGGGGCGCCTTGGGTGGCTCAGTCGGTTAAGTATCCGACTCCAGCTTGGGTCACGATCTCACAGTCCATGAGTTCGAGCCCCACGTCAGGCTCTGTGCTGACGGCTCAGAGAGCCTGGAACCTGCTTCGGATTCTGTGTCTCCCTCTCTCTCTGCCCCTCCCCTGCTCATGCTCTGTGTCTCTCTGTCTCAAAAATAAATAAAAACATTAAAAAATCTTTTTTTAAAAAAAGAAGACACAGAGTGGGGGCTGTAAAGGCTGGGACCGTTTATGGCTTCCCCACGTTAGGGGAAGAGTTTCCAAATACAGACAGTCCCTCACTTAACAAGGGTTCCACTCACAGTTTTTCAGCTTTGCAATGGTGTGAAAGCGATATGCGTCCAGCAGAAACCGTACTTCGAATTTTTAAATCAGATCTCAGTCAGCCATGAGACCACAAGCTTAAACAATCAATACACTGGCAACCATTCTGGTTTTAATGTTCAATGCAGTGTGGAATACATTGTATGAGCTATTCAGTGTCTTATTATAAAATAGGTTTGCGTTAGATGATTTTGCCCGAGGGTAGGTGAATGGAAGTGTTCTGTGTATGTTCAAGGTACTCTAAGCCAAGCCGTGATATTCGATAGATTAGGTGTATTAAATGCATTTGGACTTATGATATTTCCAACTTATGATGTTGGTGTAACCCCTGGATGTAACCCCATTGTAAGTCAAGGAATATCTGTATATGACAATATGCACCAGTATTCTTTTCTCTGCATCTCTGCCAGCAGTAAGTGTTATCATTTTTTTATGTTTTTTATCACTTTTTTATGTGCTTTATGACAACAGCTTGAAATTTTTATTTTGTGATGTTTATTTCTGAGAGAGAGAGAGAGAGAGAGAGAGAGAGAGACTGTGAGCAGGGGAGGGGCAAGGAGAGAGGGAGACACAGATTCCGAAGCAGGGTCCAGGCTCTGAACTGTCGGCACAGAGCCCGACGCAGGGCTCGAACTCATGAACCGCGAGATCATGACCTGAGCCGAAGTCGGACTCTTAACTGACTGAGCCACCCAGGCGCCCCTATGATAACAGCTTGAAATTTTTAGTTCAATTGTACAAAATATGGGAAGTCATAAATAAATTAAATATACAGAATTTCACAAATTTTCTGATTTCCACTATAATTTCATCTGCAAAAAGATAATAATCAGACATACATTCTCACTCTTTTCTGTTTTTGTTGACACCCTCTTGGGTGTGAGGTAACAGCTCATTGTCACTGAAACTCACACTCTCTGGGTTCCTGAGGACTATATTTTCATATGTTCTTTGGCTTTTGGTTCCGAGAAGTACCTGTTCATGTGATTCCTCAGTTTTCTATTTATGTTGTTTGTCTTTTTTCTTATCCATGTGTAGAAATTCTTTGTATGTGAAGGTACTAACCCTTCTCAGACAACTTACTGGTCTTTACTTATTGGTTTTGTTTATAACATTTCCCCCTAAATTTGTGTTTATGTATATATAATCAGATATTTCTGTCTTTTTTTTTCAACGATTTTATTCGTTTTTGAGAGACAGAGGACTAGCAAGGGAGGAGCAGAGAGAGAGAAAGACACAGAATCCGAAGCACGCTCCAGGCTCTGAGCTGTCAGCACAGAGCCAGACGCAGGGCTCGAACTCACGGACCGCGAGATCATGACCTGTGCCAAAGCCAGATGACCAACCGATTGAGCCACCCAGGGACCCCAGATATTTCTGTCATTTTATTCAAGCCTTCTGAGCTTCCTTTCTTAGTTTAAAAAAAATTTTTTTAAAAAAAGCAGCTTTTCAACCCAAAGTTGTAGAAATTGCCTTATAAGTTCCTTCTACAGTTTCTATTACTTTGAGGTTTTTGTTTGTTTTTTTACATCTGCTCTCTAGCCCAGCTGGATTTTTTTTTTCCTTGCAGCACAGAAACTATCTCGGTCAACCACATCTCTATCAAAAGTGAGAGGAGGGAAGGGAGACAGCCACCTGTGTCCCAGACCCACATCCCTCACTGGCTCAGGCTGGGGCCCCGCCCTTCGGTAGTGGGTGTTGAATTCCCAGCCTGGTGTTTGGGTTTTTTCCGCTCGCTGTGGTCCCAGCTTGTCCAGAGGAGCCCTGGAGAAGCACTCTCCTCTGGTGGTCATTGCAGAGATAGCAGCTACCGTCTGAAGAAAGCCACCTCCTAAAGCTAAAACCTGAATGGGTTCATTTCCCCCGGCCTAAAACTGGGGAATTCATCTCTTTGAGGGATCCAAACAGATATTTGCACACGCATGCTCATAGCATCATTATTCACGATGGCCAAAAGGTGGAAACCTCCTAAATGTCCACGGACAGATGAACGGATAAACAAAATGGGTCCAGCCACACAACGCAGTATTATTCAGCCTTAAAAAAAAAAAGGACATTCTGGCACTTGCTACAACGTGGGTGAACCCTGAGGGCCGGGAAATAAACCAGCTACAAAAGGGGCGCCTGGGTGGCTCAGTTGGTTAAGCGTCCGACTTCGCTCAGGTCATGATCTCACAGTCCGTGCTTCGAGCCCCGCGTCGGGCTCCGTGCTGACAGCTCGGAGCCTGGAGCCTGTTTTGGATTCTGTGTCTCCCCCTCTCTCTGCCCCTCACTCGATCACACTCTGTCTCTCTCTGTCTCTCAAAAATAAACATTAAAAAAAACTGAAAAAAAAAAAAACCAAAAAAACCCCGGCTACACACGGACAAAAAGCGTTTCACTCCATTCACGAGGTACCCAGCCCAGGCAAATTCAGGGACACAGAAAGTCAAATACGAGACACCAGCGGCTGGGAAGGGGGTGGGGAGTTTAGTGTTTCATGGGGACAGAGTCTCAATTTGGGAAGGTGAGAAAATTCTGGAGGTGGATGGTGGGGGTGGTTGCAAAAGAATGAAAATGTGCTCGATGCTACCGAGCTGTGCACTTAGAGATGGTTAGAATCAGCCATACATTTGTGGGTCCGTTTCTGGATTCTCGGTCCTGTTCCGTTGATCTCTGTGTCTTGTTTTCGTGCCGATACCATAGTAAATGTTACTTTATGTATATTTTACCAGCAGAGACAGCAGAAAAGGGTAGTGCAAGCAGAGGGGACCTCCCTGGAGGTGACACAGGGTAGTGGAGGGGCAGGAGAGCCAGGGACACACAGCTGAGGGGTCAGCGTCCAGGAGGCCACCAGGGACCTCAGCAGTGGGAGGAGGGCAGTGAGGACGGTGGCCAGCGCAGGGGGCGAGGGATCGAGCACTGAGTGGGGAGAGCTTTCTCTAGTGATTGGACCACACAGAGAGAGCAGGACAAGGAGGCTGGGAGGGAGAGAACTGAGAGAATTGAAATTCTGACGGGGTGGGGGGGGGGGGGGGGAGCCCAGAAGAAGAAGCAGAGAGACAAGAAGAGAGACAGAGAGACAAGGAGGTGGAGAAGAGACAGGAGTGACAGGGAGACAAGAAGCGAGGCAGGGACAGAGAAAGCAGACCCCTCCCCTCCAGGCAAAGGACTGTAGACCCACCTTCCCTCCTAGGACCACCCAGTGATGGCGTCTGTGTGGGTCTCTGGGGCTCCTGCACCCTCTGAGCCATCTTGTCCCCAAGCTTCCTTCCCTGCCCCTCCGATGATGCCCATCCGTCATGCTTACGGTCTGGGGGGGGTCTGAGCACTGCCAGCCTGTGCCCCTCCGGCCCCACGTTGGCCACACAGACACTCGCGACACAGGAAACTCAGTCCTGCCTCCTAGCCTTTGCCCCTGCGCTTCCTGCCTCGGGGAGTGTCCTTTCCCCAGATCTTCATTTACCACCTGGCCCCTTCTGGGCACTCAGGTCTCAGCTCCTGTGGCCTTCCAGACACACCCTGGCTCCTGTAGCCACCTCCCCCACCCACCCTCTGTCCCATCACAATGTCTGCTTCCTTTCATGGCAATCAATGCCATCTGCAATTACCTGGGAGGCAGGGGCAGGGAGGGAGGGGGGCGCGGTGTCTGTTTCCCGGTTCACAGTCTGCCTCCAGGGCTCCAGAGGGTTGTGCCTGCCTCATCCCGTCCCCGTAATCCCCCACCTACAAAAAGACCCAGCATACAGCAGGCGCTCAATAAATGCGTGGTGCATTAAGTACATACTCGATGGCGACAGAACGTGTTGTGCACGTGACTCTGTGTGCTTCCCTGCCTCCTCGTGTCCTGTGTGCGTCTCGTGTTTGT
The DNA here is from genome assembly GCF_023721935.1 of Panthera uncia. NCBI lineage: Eukaryota > Metazoa > Chordata > Mammalia > Carnivora > Felidae > Panthera > Panthera uncia. The sequence goes on along the minus strand of NW_026059849.1, from coordinate 9,880 downwards.
ATGTTTCTGCGGACGGTCGCGTGCTGGGTGCGGGGCCCTGGGCCAGCCGGGGTTTGTGTGTTTGGGCTTTGGGGGACTCACGTGGCAACCGGTGTGTGAGTGTCTCCACGGGTGGCCCTCTCCGGCCGTGTCCCGGCAGCTTCACGTTTCTAGGGGTCCACGGGCCTGTTGCGCCCCGTGCGAGCACCCGCAGAGCCACACGTGTGCAGCCTGTGTGCGGGACAGGGTCTGATGGCAGCTGGAGAGCACCAGGCTGTGTTTGCTGGTCCCCGCAGCATCCACCCTTGTCACCGTGGCCCGGTTCCAGGTACCAGCATGGCGAGCTCGGGCTTAGAAAGACACGCACGAGGGCGTGCCGCTCTCCAGCAGTTTCCCCAGGGAGGCTCGGTGGCCACAAACGACCTCGACCGCCCCGGATGAGAGAATAACGAAGCGAGATAATTAGGGAGGGGCTGAATGTCTTCATTTTACTACAGCAAACCCACATGACGTAAAATTTAGCACTTTAACCTTTTTTTCGATTATTTATGTATGTATTTATTTTGAGAGAGAAAGAGTGCGTGAGCGGGGAGGGTCAGAGAGACAAGGAGAGAGAGAGAGAGAGAGAGAGAGAGAGAGAGAGAGAGAATCCCAAGCAGGCTCCGAGCTGTCAGCGCGGAGCCGGGTGTGGGGCTCGAACCCACAACCTGTGAGATGGTGACCAGAGCCAAAACCAAGAGTCGGATGCTCAGCCGCCTTCGGCCACCCAGGCGCCCCCACTTTAACCATTTCTAAGCGCGCAGTCCAGTGGCCTCAGGCACATGGTACTGGGTTTGAGTGGTCGGTACTTTCATTCTTAACATGATTTCTGTATCTGCAAGTTTATATAATTAAATGTTTTAGGATGACAGCAGTTAACAGGCAGCCTGCAAACTTCCAGAACACATAACAAGGGGCTCTGGGAGCCGGTCTCCTCACGGGCCCCTCTCCGGCCTCCGGGTGGGCGCTCTCGCGTGCCGGCACACGGTTCCGCGTGGCCCCATTCATCATGTTGTGGTCACACCCGTGCATGTGCCCGTGGACCCCCCGGTGTCTGCGTGTAAGAGCCTGGGTGAGCCCTGCGTGCGCCCAGGGGTCTCTGCAGGTGCACTGCTCTCTCTCCACCCCCCACTGAGTCTCCCCGGACCTGCGGGTATCTACACACCCATACGCGAGGGGGCCCGTGTCTCTGAGGACACCTCGTGCCCGAGTACCCACTCCAGTGACACTCTGGAGCCGTGTCTGAGCGCTTCCTCCCGACTGGACGCTCAGTGCATCAGGTCGGTGTTGAAATCAGCTACGGGGGAGTATTTACACCACAGGAGTCAGCACATGCTGCATACACATCAGGGCTTCTCCCTCTCTCTCTGCCGGAGAGGTGGTTGTTAAACATTTACCAGAATGCCGCGGGGACCCAGGTCGTTCCGTGTGTCCATGTGACCCCGTGGGTCCCCACGCACGAGCCAGTGCGGGTCCCTGGGGGTCGGAGCACCCGTGTCTCTGTGCATACACGATCCGTGTGCCCTGTGCACCTCTGTACACCCGTGTGCCCGGGTGAGGCCCTGGCACCCCGTTCCTCTTCAGCAGTTGGTTCCACAGGAAGCCGCTGGGGTGGGGGCGAGGCTGCTGAGACTCCCCGCCCTGCTCCCCACCCCACTTCTCAGGGTGCTCCAGCTGTGCGGCCGGGGAGGCTCCCTGCTTCTAGAACCTGGCCTGGGCTGTCCTCAGACCCCTGCCTCCGCCCAAGGCTGGGGTCCACAGAGGCACCAGGCAGGCGGGCAGGCGGTTGAGAAAGAGGAAGCTGAGGCAGAGTTGGGTCACCCTGCGGTTCCTGAGGGCCCCGCCAGTGCTCCCCCTGGGCCGCCGGGGAGCCTTAGCCATGGGTCGTGGGGGCCACAGGAGCTGGTAGCCGGGCTGGGTACCCACGGCAGCGAGGACAAGCCTCTCTCTGGTGAGTGACCTTCACGGGGGCCTGGGGGACCGGTGACCAACAGAGACAGAGTGGCAGTGGCGGGGGCGGGGGGGGGGGGGGGGCGGGGCCCGGGGGGGCGGCGGGACCCCCCAGGTTGTTTCCCCCCCCCTTCCCGCCCGCCCGCTTCCCGGGGGGGGGGGGATGACCCTTCGCCCCGCCGGCCTGTTTTGCGGGGGTCGGGCCCCCCGAAAGGCCCCCCCCCCCCCCCGGGGCCTGGGGTCCACGACACGTGCAGCCGACAAGAAGATAGAGCCCCCTTGTAGCCAAAGCCTGCTTAAGGGACACAGACAGGGGGTGAATGAGGGTGCTCCCTGGGGCAGAGTCCCCACCCCGGGTAGACTTCGCTTCCTAAACCGGATCGCGGGGGCCCCCACGGACCTCCCTGAAGCAGCATCCAAAGATTGGGGCTCCGGCATCTGACTTTCAAAACAAACGCTGCCTATTAAGGCCCATGGCAGTCATGAGCTGGGCCCACCCCAGTCTTCCCAGGTCCTCCGAGGAGGAGGAGGAGGACGCCGCTCCCAGGACGCCCTCCAGGTCAGAGCTCTGACCCCGGGAGGCGCCCCCTGGCTCCCAGCAAGGCCCACCTTGGGGAGCCTCACATCCGCCCGCCTCGGGGTGGGGCCGAGGGGGGAAAAGGGCTGTGGTTCCAGCAGGGCACACCCAGGCCCGCTTCCGCCCAGCCCCGGGGCCGCCCAGCCCGCAGGCCGCTTCAGTCTTCACGCACCGTGGGGTCTGGTGGCCCAGGAGAACCGGGAGGGGGTGAACCTGGAGGGGAGAGCTGGGGTCCGGGAGGACGGAGCTGGTGAGTTAGGCTGAGGGCACAAGGGAAAGGCCTTGAATGCCACGCTCAGGGGGCGCATTCCCCAGGGTGTCCCGGGCCTTGCATGTGAATCTTAGCACGGTGCCGGGCGCACAGTAGGAGTTCAGGAAGCACAGTAGGAGCTCAGCCTGCCGGACCCAGAGCCCTGTTTTCCTGAGCGGGCCCAGACAGGTGTGCATCTAGACACTTTCTAAGTCACCCCTAAAAGGGAGAGACTGATGGGGGACCCCAATGTCTGCCATCTCCGCAGGCTGGGCTCTGGTGAGAGAGGGCCAAGCAGAAATGGCAAACCCGGCCTTGGCCTCCTGAGGCTGGCTGGCCCCTGGGCGGGGCGGGGCTTCAGCACCCACAGAAAGTCCTCCCACCTGCCCACCCCCCGGAGGTCGGGGAGCCCCGAGAGGCGAGGCGTCTGCAGCCCGTGCAGGGAAACGTGTGTGGCGGGAGCCGGGGCATTCAAACCTCAGCTCGGCTCCGCGGGCTATTCTCCGGGTTTCCATGGACGAGCCTGGCCGTCTGCGTGTAACTGAGTGCGCGTGTGTCCGCCACTGTCCGCGTGTGCTGGAGTGCGCTGGGTGCTGCTGTGCAAAGTGTGGGTGTTTTTGTATCTTTCCGTTAGCGGAAGATGTGGGGTCACCTACTCACACTATGAGAGCTGACGTCCCGAGGGATGTGCAGATGGGGAGGAGGGCACGTGATGGCCAAGGGCAGAGTTTAAAGGTCAGACAGAGAGGGGCGCCTGGGTGGCCCAGTGGGTTACGTGTCCGACTTTGGCGCCGGTCACGATCTCACGGTTCACGGGTTCTGCGCTGACCCTGAGGAACCTGCTTGGGAGTCTGTCTCTCCCCCTCTCTCTCTGCCTCTCCCCCACTTGCACTGTCTCTCTCTCTCTCTCAAAATAAATAAATACACTTAAAAATAAAATTAAAAAAAAAAAAAAAAAAAGGCCAGACAGAGAAAGGAAGATGGCCAAGGCAGAAGGGAAACTGGAGGATGAAACAGGAAGGAGAAGCTTGGGGCGTGGGGTGGGGGAGGGGCGTTCAAGAAAGAAGGGGTCAGGAAAGGTGAGGCTGGAAACTCTCCCATTGGAGTTAGCCCCCAGAGAGATCTAGAAGACTGGAGGGGGTGGAAATAAGACTACAAGGGCTGTGGGCTCAAGCGGGTGTCAGGAGGCAAAGGCAGGCGTGCAGATAACCCTTCGGGAAGGGAGGGGACAGAGGGTCACTGAAGAAAGGAGGGACAGACAGCCTTTTCCTCTGAGAGGGCGGCAGCGGGCCAGGACTCCAGAAAGAAGAAAGCCTTGGTCCTCTCACCAGTGACAGTGGTTTGGGGCTGGGAGGTCACAGAAAGGATTTGGGGGGCGGGGGGAGGGGGTCAGCAGGGAACAAAGAATTTTTCAGACGCAGGGAGCGAGGGTGCAGTAGGGAGGCCCCACCACCAGGGGGCAGCACCGGCACGGCCACGCGCGCTGACCGGAGCCCGCACACCTGACCTCGCACGCAAAGCCCACGCACCCGACTCACACGTACACAACCGCGCGCGGACACGCAGGAACCCGGGCAGGGACCAGGTAACAGAAGCAGATATCCCCAGGTCCCAGGTGAGTCTTGTACATCCAACCCCACAGATACCATCCGGCCTTCAGACACACACACAGAATCGCAGGGGTCTTTTTTAAAAACAATATTCAGCTATAAAAAAGGAGGTCCTGCCACTTGGGACAACATGGATGGACTCCGAGGACACTATGCTAAGTGAATAAGTCAGACAGAGAAAGGCAAATGCTGTATGATCTCACTTAAACGTGGAATCTGAAAACGGCAACCAAACCCATAGAAAAAGATTGGATTTCTGGCTTCCAGAGGCAGGGGGTGGGGGTGGGGGGAGGAATTGGAGGAAGGGGCTCAAAAGGGACCAACTTCCAGTGACAAGATAAGTAAGTCCTGGAGATGTGATGCGCACAGCGTGGTGACCAGCGTTAAACGCCGCTGCGTGGTGTGCTGGAGAAGTCGCTAAGAGAGTAGAAACTAAGAGTTCTCATCACAAGGGAAAAAAAGATTTTTTTTTTTTTTTTTTTTTTTGCATCTAAATGGGGTGATGGAAGTTAGCGAAATGTGTTGTGGTCATTCCACAGTATATGAAAGTCCAGTCATTATCCCGTGTGCCTTAAAAGCACACGGTGCTGTAGGTCCATTGTATCTCAATAAAACTGGGGGGAAGGGCGCCTGGGGGGCTCAGTCGCTTAAGCGCCCGACTCCTGATTTCGGCTCAGGTCATGATCTCATGGCTCAGGAGTTCAAGCCCCGAGATGGCACAGAGCCTGCTTGGGATTCTCTCTCTCCCTGTCTCTCTCTGCCCCCCGCCCCCGACTCACACTCTCTCGTGCTTTCTCTCAAAATAAATAAATAAACTTAAAAAAACAAAACGCTGAGGGGAGAACCACCCAGATGTTCCTATTCACCCCCACATGGGCAACTTGGCACCCAAGATTTGCCCTCAAACACACACTCACAGGGGCGCCTGGCTGGCTCGGCTGGAAGAGTGCGTGACTTTGATCTCAGGGTCGTGGGTTCGAGCCCCACGGGGGGTGTACAGATTACTTGAATAAATAAAACTTAAACACACACACACACATGCACAGATGTGAAAATACACACTCTGTGTGCAGACTCACAAACGCAGGGTCAAAATCACAGCCAGTGGTGCACGCACACACACTCAGACGTTCACACACACCCAAGCTCACCTCAGGACCCAGTCTAAACTTGTCTTCTGAGGACCCCAATGTCACCACCACTCACAGTGCTGTTTTCTTTGGCCCGTCCTGGGAATGTCTAGTCCGGCCAGGGTGAGATGCCTATAGATGGAGAAGGGGTGAGGGGGGCTTGTGCTCAGGGCTTGGCCTTCCCCCCCAGGCTGGAGTCCCTGGCCCCCCAGCCCCCCTGCCCCCCTGCCCTGGCCCCAAGCTCCCATCAGCTGATGCATCTGGCCGCCCCTGGCGGCAGTCTCCGCCCCTCTTGCTGGCAGCCCCATCCTGGCAGGGATTCCTGGCCAAACTCCTGCTTCAGCCCCTGCTGTGCACCCACCACTCTCGCACGCGTGGGCCCCCATGGCTAACTCAGCGCTCAACCACTCCTGGCCAGCCCTCTCCAAGCGGTGGCTGAAGCGGTGGGCCTTCAAGAGAGGTAAGGGGGCGGGCAGTGGCCAGCAGGCATGTCCCCCCGCCCCCAGCAGGGCTCCCTGGACAGCCTGGAGACTTTCCTTTGCCTGGGGCACAGGCTCTGCCTGATCCGGCCCCAAATTCCACGATCCCTAGTCCCCCGGGGCCCAACAGAACATCACAGACTTATGGGGTCCTTGTCACTTCAGAGGAACCGTCTCCCCAGGCTCAGCCAGGACCTTGTGTCAGGAGGTAAATTTGCAGAATGAGAATCCACCCCAGAACTCCCTTGGGGCACCCTGGTGACTGGCTGGGGGTTCCTGCTGCTGTTTGCTCCTGGGTGATGGCAGGATGGAAGCTAAGGAGGCAGCCAAAGAGAGGAGGTTTGAGACTCAGAGGGGTTCTGGCAGACATCTCCCTCAAACACAACACACGAAAGGGGTTGGTGGCGGTCCCCTCCCGGGTCCTGGGGCCTCAGTTTACTTCTGTGGGGGCTGGAGAGGCCCCTTGTATTATATCCCCCGAGGCCTGGGCGAATCACTTTGGCGAAAAGACGCTTCTCCTTAAATCTCAGGATGAGTTTTCCCTTGAAGATAACCAGCCAGTATCAGGGGCCACAGGGTTTGGGGGACAGTGTGATAGGAGCCTCCTGGATGTCCTTCCTCCCGTGCCTCCCACCTTTGCCCGACCCTCGCCCACTCCAGTCCACTGCTTAGCCTCCACTGTCACCTGCATGAGCCAAGTGCCTGTCCAGGGTGACAGTGAGTGTTCATGCAGGGGGGAAGCCAGGGAAAAGATTCATTAGCTCATTCATTCCGCAGACTGGTTGAGGGCCTAATGTGTACCAGGCACCCTGCTTGGGTCAAGAAGGAGACAGGAGTATCAGAGGACCTGGAGGCTGGGGCCGGGGAGACAGAGGGAGGCCCGGAGATTGGGACGCGAGAAAAGAATAGCCAGAAAGGTAGAAGTTGCTCGCCGGTTGTTGAACCCTCGTGATGTTGAGAGAGGCTGAGTGACTTTTGCTCGAGGTCACATAGCAAGCGCATGCTGGAGGGGCCAGGATCTGGTAACAGTTCCATCCCAAAGCTACCTCTGTGCTGTGTTCTGACTGGTAAACGAAGCTGCCAGTGTGGGCAGCCGGAGGGTCTGGGGAGGGCTTTTAAATCCACCAGTGGATGGCAATACCAGAGAACAAGTGCATCAACCATGGACCCCCAAAGTCCCTGTCTGGGACCCAGACCCTTATGAAGTTCCACCCGCTCCTGGCCTCTCCGCCCACCCCATCTTCCTGCCCAGGCACATTGAGACTGATTCACAGGCTGGCAGGTGGGGGAGTGAGCTGAGGACACCAGCAGTCACTCTTACACCCTTTTATGGCTGGGGCTCCAGGGGCTAATGGTGGAACCTGAATCCAGGCTCCTTAGCGAGAAGCATGGTGCTGGGGAGTAGAGTCTTTCCTAACAGTGTCCTTCCAGGCTTTAGCCCTGGGAGGAGTAGGGAGATACATAGGAAGAGGGCTTTTTTGTGTGCCCCTCTCAAGCTCTGTAACTGGCCATCTGGACACCTAATGGGACTTCCTGGGAAAATGATAGGGTTGGATTTGGGGAATGAAACAAGGCTGGGGAAAGGGTAGTTAGGACCTGCAGGGAAGTTGCCTCACCGAATCTGTAATGAGTACATTCTGTGCCTTAACTGGGTTTCCCTCTTGCCTGGCTTCTCTGACTCTGTCCTGCCCCCCTTCTATCTACATCTTCCCCCTCCCCCACTCATCCCCTCAGAATGCCATTTCCTTAATGTAACGAATGCCTCACTGTCTCTGGACACTGCCACCCCATCTATCCCAACTATCCATCCATCCACATATCCATGCATCCATCCAACCAGCCAGCTAGCCAACTATCCATCCATGCAACTATGCATCCATCCATGCATACATTCATCTAACCAATGATCTATCCATCCATCTAATCATCCATCCATCCAATCAGCCAGCCACCCAACTACCCGCCCATGCATCCATGTATTTGTGCATGCATGTATCCAGCCACCCAACCAGCCAGCTAGCCAACTATCCATTCATGCCACCATGCATCTATCCATGCATGCATTCACCTAACCATCCACCCATTCGTCCATCCACCTTATCATCCATCCATTCAACTAGCCATCCATCCATCCATCCATCCATCCATCCAACCACATAACCATCCACCTATCTTACCATCTAACCATTCACCCATCTAATCATATACCCATCCATCCATCCAAACAGCCAGGAAGCCAAGGATCCATTCATTCATGCATCCCAGCATCCATCAATCCATTTATATAACCATCTAACCACCCATCCAGCCAACCATCCAGCCAACCAACTATCCATTCATCCAGCCATCCAGCCAGCTAGCCAACTATCTAACCATCCGTCCACCTATCCAACACGTATTCACTCATCCATCCAACCATCCACCCTTCCAATCATTTATTCACTCATCCATACTTTCATCAGCTTACCACAGGATAGCCTGGTGGTTATAAACCCCTGCTTTGGAGGTGGAAATTCCTGGGTTCACATCCAACTCTGCCTCTTACCGGTATGGTATGACCTACGACAAGTTCTCTAAGCCTCAGTTTCCTCTTTTGTAAAGGGAGCACTTGAGGGCTTATGAGGATAGAAGAACGCAAAGTACCTGATAGGCTTAGCACTAGGCAAGGTATACAGAAGCTGATCAATTCACATAAGATTTTACCACTTGGGGCTTGGGGATGTGAAAGCAGGTCAGATATAGTACCTGCCCTCATGAACCTCATGGGCTACAGCAGGGGTCAGCAAGCTTTTTTTCTGAAGTGCCAGAGAGTAAATATTTTTGACTTTGCAGGTCACGTGGTCTCTGATGCAACTATTAAACTCGGCTGTTACAGCATGAAAGCAGTCGTAGATAATACATACACAAATGGACGTGACTTGTGCTAATAAAACTTTATTTATAAAATCAGATGTTGAACCAGATATAGCCCATGGAACTCCTGGCTTAGAAGGGAACAAGTAAATGGGGCACATGGGTGGCTCAGTCGAGTAACCATCTGACTTCGGCTCAGGTCATGATCTCACGGTTTGTGGGTTCAAGCCCTGTGTCGGGCTCTGTGCTAACAGCTCAGAGCCTGGAGCCTGCTTCAGATTCTGTGTCTCCCTCTCTCTCTGCCATTCCCCCACTCACTCTCTGTCTCTCTCTCTGTCTCAAAAATAAACATTAAAAAAAGAGAGAAGGGAACAAGTAAACCAATTACAGTGCAATAGCGGGGTAGAAATTGTGGTTGACCATTGTTTGTGTGAGAAAACCCCAACAAGAATTGTGGTTGGGCATGGAGAGAACGGGGACTGAAATTCAAACAATGGCAGAGAAAAGAAAAGATGATAGAGTGGAGAAATGTCAGGGAGATGAAATTGACGGGGCTTGGTGTCCTGAGGGGTAGTGAGGAGGGAAGGCTGGTCTCCAGGTTTCTGGCCAGGTCACCGGGAAGATAGTACGGTCACCCTGCCACAGGGACATAGGAGGAGGAAAGAAAACAATGAGTTTGGTCTTGGCAGCTGGAGGTTGGAGTATGGATGGGAATACTAGGCAGCAATGACCAGAGGCCCCTGGAGACAATGTCTGGCGTCTGGGGGAAGAGAATCTGCCATCAAAATCAGAGTTCAGTGTGCAACATCAGAGTCAAGGCTCAGTCTGTAAGCAGGGTCAGGATTCAGCTTGTGGCACTAGAATGGAAACTCAGTCTATGACACCAAGATCAGCACTCAGTCTATGATGTTGGGTGGAGGCTCAGTCCGTGACACCAGGATCGGGCTCAGTCTATGATGTTGGGGGGGGGGCTCAGTCCATGACACCAGGATGGGGCTCAGTCTATGACACCA
>NW_026059848.1:0-31043 GCF_023721935.1 Panthera uncia | reverse complement strand
CCAGGAATCCCTGGCTTTGGGACAGGACGGCTGTCTTTGGCTGGGGGAGGCGCCCGGGCCGGGTGCATGTCCTGGGCCTCCGGCCAAGAGAACATGATGTTCCCAAGTGCGCGGGCCGCCGCCCTCTCGGGCTGGCCGCCTCCCAAACCACTGCCTCTCCAGCCTCCCTGTCCCACATTCCCCGGCTGCCTCGCTCCGCCCTCTTCCTCCGCTTTGACGTCACCGCTCTCTCCCGCCCCCTCTCCTCCATTGACGGCAGCGGGGCCCGGTTACTGTGGGGACTGTGAGGCTGGACGACCAGGGCCTTGCGAGCAGGTGGGGGCTGCTGGGGCGCTGGACCCCTTTGTCGATGCAAAGTGTAGATATGCAGGTGGGGGGTGGGAGAGCCGGCAGGGCCTCTGTCAGCGGGGATCACATCCAGATCCCAGGGGAGAACTGGGGAGGAAGAAAAACCATGTTTCCAGAGGAGAGGAGTCTGAAAATGCGCCGGGGGACTGGGCCACAGTATATGAGTTGGGAGGACGTTTTCCAGGAGACGAGACCTGAATCCTTTGTTTTCTCTGTTTTCCGGCTTTGGTTTTTCTGGGTTATTTTATGACATCCCTGTGTCCCAGCTTTTCCACGGAGCCCTCCTCCTGGCCCCTCCACGGGGAACACCATTGTTAAGGAAGGCTTAGGCCACGTGACAGGGAGGAAGGGCACCGACAGCTGATTGTGTCAGCATCAGCTTGGGGGTCTCTTCACTTGCTGCCCACGTTAACAGGGAGCCCCGAGAGGATCTACCCACCGTCTTGGATGGAGGGGTCTGTCACTACAGTTTCCCCCAGCCCAGCCTGGCACTTCCAGTGTTCTGCTCTGCCCCCTCCTTGAAAAAACATAATTTCCAGCCCCTTTTCCATTGCTGGGGCCCCTTCCCCTCCCCCATCTATCCTTGTTAACAACAGCAAAATCACCATGTTTATTGATCATCTACCATGTGTCAGGTCCAGTCCTGGGATTCTGGGGAGTACAGAGCGGTGGCAGACGAGGTCTTTGGCTTTCTCTTGTCCTAGTGGTGGGGATCTGAAGCCCTTGCCACTTCACCTGTGTCTCTCCAGGGTCCCCCTTGATCTCTTAGCCACCGGCTTTGTTCCCTATAGTCCTGGCTTCCTGGCCCCCGCTTTTGGGGCAGCCCTAACTGTAGGTGGCTGCATCCTGAGGAGAGGAGAAGCACTAGTCACCACGTAGGCTGCCCGGAGACCTTTTCTCTGATTGGGCACAGAAGCACCTGCCATTGTTTCCCTTTACAGCCCTTACTGGCTCTGGCTGCCCCTTCTGTTGTTTGCATCCTGCCCTGCACTCCACCCCCTATCACAGGGGACCCTCAATTGCCATCCTCCCAGCTGTCCACAGGATTTGAAGTGTCAGAGGAAGGGGCTGGGTAAAATGGCTGTATTGTGATGACAAGGCTGGGGAGAGGAACCCAGGAAAAGCCAAGCCGAGTTTCTGTGTGCCCTGCTCCTCCCGGGGACCAGCCATCTCATCCAGCTTGCCCCCCCCCCCCCAACCCCGGTCCCCGAGTACGCATTCCTTTTTCCCACCTCTGGCAAGGCCAAGGTGTCCTGCTGTGCTGGGTTGGACAGTTCAGGAAGCAGACATCTTTAAGCACCTACCGCGGCCCAGGCATTTTCCCTGAGGAGGGGAGCTTACGGCCCCTCCCCACCCTTCCATTATTCACTGTGCAAGGCGTCCTGCGCCCATTGGCTGGGTGGTGGTGTCTGGGGCCCTTCAGCCCAGCGCCAGCACCCAGGTCCACGTGCGCCCGTGTGTGTGACACAGCCCTGACCTCAGTAGGGGCCAGTAACCAATCAGGCGCCGGGACGAGATCCCCTACCAATCGGGGGCGGGGCCTGCGGCTCAGCCGGCAGGAGGCCAATGAGGGGCAGTGCCTGGCATTATGCAACCCGCCTCCTGGCCCCGCGAAGCTTCCACTCGGCTGAGGGCTGCAACGGCGGCGGGCAGGCGGCCGGAGGGCGCTCGCGCGGCCAGGTAGGCATCTCCAGGGCCACCCGGGGACCGGTCTCCCGCCCCAAGTCGGACCGCCGCCACTTCCAGCCTGATGCGCCGCTTTCGGCCCGGGCGCTCGGACGGCTCACCCGCAGTCCGCCCTCCTTGCCGCTGTCCACCCCCTCTCTCTCTGCCTTCGGGTGTAACATGGGTGTTCCTCGCAACCCTGTGCCGGCTGTCCGCACTCCTGATCCTCTTACCCTACCTCCAGCCTTGACCTCTCCTCCCAGCTACCCCGGCCCCACGTCCGACCCTCGGCAGGCCTGCCGCCGCCGCCTCTCTTGTCACTCGGGGGTCTTCGGTTTTGCCCCGGCACCGGGACCCCTTCAGGCTTTCCGCGCTGCCCGCGCTCCCCCCTCCAGGCCCTGGCCCCGCGCCGGCCGTGATGTAAGCCTGGTTCGGGCTGGAACATCCCGTTCCCGGCGCTAGTTCCTGCTGTTGGCCACAGCCTTCCTTTTCTCCTGGCGCTCAGAAAATGCTCGGGGGTTGGGGGTGTGGTTGGACGAGGAGTAGGGGAAGAACTACCCGCTGGCGTTTGTGCGTCCCTTGCTCAGGGCTGAGTGTGTCTGCTTCGGATGGGGGCGGAGTGTGTGCGTGTGTGTGGGGGGGGGTGGTAATCTAGAAAAGTAGAGGACCGAAGAGAGAGGATTCCTGAGTCCCTGACAATGGCAGGTGCCGGCTTCAGCCCTGCGGGTCGGGAGAGGGTGCGGGGGCCGGAGGAGGACAGGCTGGGTCGTCTTGACCACAATGACCGAGATCCAGGCGAAGGCCAGGCTGGGGAGCTTTTGCGCGGAGGGCGGTGGCGGTTGTGTTTTGCCCTGGGGAGCAAGGCCAGCCTCTGGAAACCCCATGGGCAGCCCTTCTTCTTACGGCCACCGAGCCCTGCAGGGCCTGGGGGTGTACTAGAGGTGGGCGACCCCGGGCCGCGCCCGCCAGCGTGGGAGTGGGTCGATCCCTGGCTCCGCCGGGAAATGGGGGAGGGGTCGCCCCTCCCGCCCTCCCGTGGTCCCTCCAGCAACCGCTGAGCTCAGCTGCTGACGTCGGTTTCCCTGGCGACCGCGGCGGCGGCGGAATCGCGTGGTGGGTCCGCGCATGTCTGTGCGCATGTGCAGCGGGGGTGGCACCGCCCCCGGATAAAATTAGCCTGGAGGCCTAAATATAGGAGACGACAGGCATACCCCCTGCTCTGAGGCCTTGGGAGTCCGGCGCGGAGTGGGGGCCTGAAGGGAATTTGAGGATGGGAAGTGTCCAGGCTTTGGTTCACGGTCATAGTTCTCGTCGAATACTCAGGCTCTTACTTTCCCAGGCCACGCTGGCGGGGGAAGTGGGGGAAGGCTGGAGAGAGGCCCCTTCCCATCTGCAGACCGCCTATGGGAATAGGAAACAGAACTTACCCGGGCTCCCAAGCCTGGGGCCTAGGGGCCTGGGGGCCGACAGAGCAGGGTCTGGATGAAGCCGGCAGGATTGTAAAGTTAACAGCTCGTCCTTCTTGGTCTCCCCGTCCAGGTACTGCCTGGGATCGAACTTCTCAGGTCTCAGAGGCTTGCGTCTCCCACCTCACTCCCCCAGCCAGGCCGCCCGGCCCCCTCGTGCACTCGTGGTGGCCTCTCTGCCTGCTCTGTTTCCCCCTTGCTCTCCCCATGGCGCAGACATGAATGGCCCCCTGGAAGGGGCCGATGGGGGAGGGGACTCCGGCGGGGGGGGAGTCCTTTTGCCCTGGAGGGGCCCCATCCCCTGGGCCGCCACAGCACCGGTCTTGCCCTGGCCCCAGCCTGGCTGATGACACAGATGCCAACAGCAATGGCTCCAGCGGCAATGAGTCCAACGGGCCCGAGTCCAGGGGCGCATCCCAGCGGAGCTCACACAGCTCCTCCTCTGGCAACGGCAAGGACTCCGCCCTGCTGGAGACCACTGAGAGCAGCAAGAGGTGTGTGGGCAAGTGCCTAGGGTCTGGGGGTGGTCCTGCCAGCTGGCTGAGCCAGGGCGGGCAAGTGCCTAGGGTCTGGGGGTGGTCCTGCCAGCTGGCTGAGCCAGGGCGGGGCGCCCTGCTCCTGGGTGCCTTCTCATTGTGGGCCTGCTGCTTCTCCCCAGCACAAACTCTCAGAGTCCCTCCCCACCCAGCAGCTCCATTGCCTACAGCCTCCTGAGCGCCAGCTCTGAGCAGGACAACCCGTCTACCAGTGGCTGCAGGTTCGTGGGGGTGAGGGCCAAAGAAGAAGGCTGGGGGCCTGAGCCACGATCTGGGCCTAAGAGCTATACCCCTTACCTCCCTGTGGGCCCTGCAGCAGTGAACAGTCCGCCCGGGCCAGGACCCAGAAGGAACTCATGACGGCTCTGCGGGAGCTCAAGCTTCGGCTGCCGCCAGAGCGTCGGGGCAAGGGCCGCTCTGGGACCCTGGCCACGCTTCAGTATGCTCTGGCCTGTGTCAAGCAGGTGCAGGGTGAGTGGTGCTTCCTGGGAGGGCCGTGGCTGGGCGCTGGGCCACCGTGGTGGTGGGGGGGGGGGGGGGGGCGGCAGTCTCCTCAGTAGATACCTCACCACCTTCGCCCTACAGCCAACCAAGAATACTACCAGCAGTGGAGCCTGGAGGAGGGTGAACCTTGTGCCATGGACATGTCCACCTATACCCTGGAGGAGCTGGAGCACATCACGTCTGAGTATACGCTGCGCAACCAGGTCAGCTGCGGCCCGGCCTCTCCGTCCTGCCGCGCCACCCGGCCTCCGTCTCGAGGCTCCTGAGTCTACTTGCGCCCTCTCTTTCCTGCCCAGGATACCTTCTCCGTGGCGGTCTCCTTCCTGACAGGCCGCATCGTCTACATCTCGGAGCAGGCGGGTACCCTGCTGCGCTGCAAGCGGGACGTGTTCCGGGGCGCCCGCTTCTCTGAGCTCCTGGCCCCCCAGGATGTGGGCGTCTTCTACGGTTCCACTGCCCCATCTCGCCTGCCCACCTGGGGCGCCGGGGCCTCAGCAGGTGAGGTCCCCAAGTGCTCGGGGCCAGGGACCAGCAGTCCCGGGGAGTCCCTGTTCTGAGGGGCCAGGGAGGAAGTGGGGGGCTGTCCTTAGCACCCTCCTGGTCTGTTCCAGGTTCAGGCCTCAAGGACTTCACCCAGGAGAAGTCTGTCTTCTGCCGTATCAGGTAGGTAGGGATGTGGGGGCAGACCCCCTCCCACCATCCACACCCCCGCTGTTTTGCTGCATAGTCCATGACCTTGAGGTGAAGGGTGGGTGGTCCTCCACTAAGAGTCACTAGTGCCTCTCTGTCTCCTTTGCTAGAGGGGGTCCTGACCGGGATTCAGGGCCTCGGTACCAGCCATTCCGCCTAACGCCGTATGTGACCAAGATCCGGGTCTCAGATGGGGCCCCCGCGCAGCCATGCTGCCTGCTCATTGCAGAGCGCATCCACTCGGGTTACGAAGGTGTGTGGGCAATGGGCCTGGCCTGGTGGGGCGTAGGAAGAAGGGTGACTTCCCTACAGCGGTGGGGAGGCGGGACGTGAGTCTGAGAGGCAGGTCCCAGCCCCTCAAAATCTTGGGACAGAGAAGGAACCATAAGGATGAAGGTTCTAGTCTGTTTTTAGTGGGGGGAGAGTGGAATAAGCATCCTGAGCTAGGAGCAGGGAAGGTTGAATGCTTTGGTTCTCCCGTTTCAC
Source organism: Panthera uncia (assembly GCF_023721935.1). NCBI lineage: Eukaryota > Metazoa > Chordata > Mammalia > Carnivora > Felidae > Panthera > Panthera uncia. The sequence goes on along the minus strand of NW_026059848.1, from coordinate 25,348 downwards.
TCTTGGCGTGGGGTGAAAGAATGGTCCAGACCGTCTGTGCAGGCTAGAGGGCCCCCACAGCTGTGGGGAGGCCTGCCAGCCAGCTTGAGGCTTGGGGCTGAGAAGTTGGACCATTCTGGAGAAAAACTCAGTGGCCTCACTCTCTGTGCCCCAGCTCCCCGGATCCCTCCTGACAAGAGGATCTTCACTACTCGGCACACGCCCAGCTGCCTCTTCCAGGATGTGGACGAAAGGTTTGCTCAGGACCTGGAGGGAAGGGGGTGGGGAGGGCTGAGGCCATGGCTACTCTCTGATGCCTCCTCCCCTCGCAGGGCCGCCCCCCTGCTGGGCTACCTTCCCCAGGACCTCCTGGGGGCCCCAGTCCTCCTGTTCCTGCACCCCGAGGACCGGCCCCTCATGTTGGCCATCCACAAGAAGAGTGAGTTGGTTCTCTATGCTGCTCTCCTTCCTCCGCTGTCTGCGGGGCCTCTCAGTGGCTGTGCTTGTGGTTGTCCCTTGGGGCCTCGGTGTCCTGGATCTCCAGTGGGCGGCCCTCTGCTTTGCCCGGCTCTGCCTCCTGCCCACCCTCCCCTCCCCTCCCCTCCCCTCACTTCTCACTCCTTCAGTCCTGCAGTTGGCTGGCCAGCCCTTCGATCACTCCCCCATCCGCTTCTGCGCCAGGAATGGGGAGTACGTCACCATGGACACCAGCTGGGCTGGCTTCGTGCACCCCTGGAGCCGCAAGGTGGCCTTTGTGTTGGGACGCCACAAAGTGCGCACGTAAGTGGGCCCCAGAGCTGGCCCCGTGGGCTGGGACCACGCAGGAGGGGGCAGGGCCCGACTTAGCCTTCTCCACCCTGCAGGGCACCCCTGAACGAGGACGTGTTCACTCCTCCGGCCCCCAGCCCAGCTTTGTCTCTGGACTCTGATATCCAGGAGCTGTCCGAACAGATCCACAGGCTGCTGTTACAGGTGACTGTCGAGGGGCGGGGCTCGGAGATGAGGCAGGGGTAGGGGCGCGGGGAGCAGGGCCGAGACATCTGACCAGGTTCTCTCTCTGCCTCAGCCGGTACACAGCCCCAGTCCCACCGGGCTCTGTGGGGTCGGCCCCGCTGCTTCCCCGGGCCCTCTCCTCAGCCCTGGCTCCTCCAGTGATAGCAACGGGGGTGACGCTGAGGGGCCCGGGCCTCCTGCCCCGGTGAGTGTCCCTCCCCTGCTTCGCCCTCTAGTGTCACGTTCCCCTGTCCGGGCCCGGTTCCTGTGCCTTTCCTTCCTGTCCTGCGTTCACCGTGGTCCCTGTGCCTCCCCTCTAGTACCCCTCGTTGTTGCGTTGTGCCCTGGACCAGTGACACTGCCCTGCCCTGTCCTGCAGGTGACCTTCCAGCAGATCTGTAAGGACGTGCACCTGGTGAAACATCAGGGGCAGCAGCTTTTCATCGAGTCCCGCGCTTGGCCTCCGCCCCGGCCCCGCCTCCCTGGTGAGCTGGTGAGGGTGTGGCTGAGCAGTGAGACCCCGGGGCCCCCTGACCTTCACCCCAACCCAGAGGAGCTCGTCTCTCCTTTTTTCTCTCCTTGGCGCAGCCACAGGCACCTTCAAGGCCAAGACCCTTTCCTGCCAGTCCCCAGACCCGGAGCTGGAGATGGTCCCTGCTCCAGTCCAGGCTCCACTCACCTTGACCCCTGAGGAGGTGGAGAGAAAAGAAGCCAATGGTTGTTCCTACCAGCAGATCAACTGCTTGGACAGCATCCTCAGGTCAGGCTACCCCGGAATCTTCTCCCACCTGGGCCCTGGCCTCGGCCCACCTCAAGCCCTGCCTTCATGCCCTCTGGCGCCCCTGCCCCGCAGGTACCTGGAAAGCTGCAACATTCCCAGCACCACCAAGCGTAAATGTGCCTCCTCCTCCTGCACCACCTCGTCAGCCTCCGACGATGACAAGCAGAGGACAGGTCCGCTCCCTCTGGGGGCCAAGAAAGGTAAGGACCCCGGGCACGCCCTGTCCCCGCTGCCCCGTCCTGGCCCCCTGGCCCCGTGTCTCTGCATTTCTGCCTTTGGGGCCCCCACCTCGCTCCACCCCGTCCCCCTCCCCGCCTTCAGGTTTGCGGAGTTCTCTGTCCCGTCTGTCCTTCCACGTCTTCTCTGGGATTTCCCCTCCGACCTCCCGGGGGTGACTGGTGCCATCTCCCCGCACAGACGCATCGGCGGTGCTGTCCGGGGAGGGGGCCGCCCCACAGAAGGAGCCGGTGGTGGGAGGCGCCCTGAGCCCGCTCGCGCTGGCCAATAAGGCAGAGAGCGTGGTGTCCGTCACCAGTCAGTGTAGCTTCAGCTCCACCATCGTCCACGTGGGAGACAAGAAGCCCCCGGAGTCGGGTATGGGCGCGGAGTGAGGGGGTTGCACTCGGCCCCCCAGCCAGATCTCCCTCCCGCCCACCTTTCCCTTCCCTGCCTGGCCCCTAACGGAGAGGAGGAGGTCTCCGTCTTGGCTCGGGGCTGCTGCCTGCTGTTCACCCCCGCCGGCCTTCGCTGCTTTGTTTTAACGTGTTCTCGCTGTCGGTTCGCACACAAGGTCTAGGGTGGGGGGCCCGACCCCGTGGTGCTGTCCACGGAGGGTCCGAGGATAGGGACTGTTGGGAACCCCTAAAGGGTCGCCGGGTGCTGTCCTGGAGGACGTGTGGGGGGAGGGCAAGGAGCGAGCTTCCTTTCCAAGGAGAGTCTTGGAGGTGTTTGTTATCCTAGGGGACTGTCACCGGAGGGGACTAAGTGTTCTCTCTCACCCTGGGACCGCTTTGCATGGAGAAGAGGGCCCAGAACCAGTCCTCGGCAGGGCGGAGGCCAAGGGGTGCACGTGGGGCACAGGCTTGGCTGTGGGGCAGAGGCCAGGGGTTGGCTGGGTTGTTGGATGGGGAGGGTGTGGTATGGATGTACTAACCCCTGAGGTGACTCCAGTGACCTTTCTCCATCTCGCCTTCCTCAGACATCATCATGATGGAGGACCTGCCTGGCCTGGCTCCAGGCCCAGCCCCCAGCCCAGCCCCCAGCCCCACAGTAGCCCCTGACCCAGCCCCAGATGCCTACCGCCCGGTGGGCCTGACCAAGGCCGTGCTGTCCCTGCACACACAGAAGGAGGAGCAGGCCTTCCTCAGCCGCTTCCGAGATCTCGGCCGACTGCGTGGACTTGACGGCTCCTCCCCGGCCCCCTTGGCCCCTGGCGAGCGAGGTAGCCACCCAGGACAGCGCTGAGCCTCGTCCTCTGCCCAGTCTAGGACCAGACTGTCGGGGGTCGGGGGCAGGGGGTTCTCGAGGGAGACATTCCTGCTCCAGGGCCCCCGGGCCCTGCTTAGGGACAGGCCCCTCGCTAGCGTCTCCCTACTAGGCGGGGGTTCCGAGCTGCAGCCAGAGGAGGGCAGCCTGGGGGGCTGGCACTGAGGCAGGCAGGCGGAGTGCTCTGCTCCAGGTAAGCTCTTTCAAGCCCATCTTGGGGGCAGCGGCTGAAGCGTGCCCACTTGTGACCCAGTTGTCCCTGCTTAAGAAGCCCCTATACACCGCAGGCCAGACACAGGCCAGGCGGGCCGGGACGGCTGCTGTGGGGTCGGGGCTTCAAGGGCAGGATGTCAGCCCTCCAGGTGCCTGAGAGAGGCTCCCTGCAGGCGGACGCGGGACTCGGGACCGGGCTTTCCCGGCCATCTCATCACTCCACCTCAAGCTAGGCCGAGCGTGGCCTCTACCGGCCGGAGGAGCGCCCAGGCTGGCATTACTGTGGGAGTTTGGGGGATGGACCGGAGCTGCCTGCCCGTTCGTCCACGGACGCATCCTGCTTCCTCCCATCTGCCAGCGCGCCTCTGTCTTCTGTGTACCCTCTGCTCCACCCCACTTGTAACCTTTCCTTTCCTGGCTCCTTTTGCAATAAATCCCCCTCGTCCTGCCTCCTGTGATTCTTCCCTGAAGGTTCCCTCTCCTCCCTGGCGTCCCCTCTGTGCTGCGTGGCCGGAAGCCAGGTTCTCTTCGGGGCCTTCTGCCCTCTCCCTGGTCAGAGTGGCAGGGCGGTGTGGGTGGCAGGGATGCCGACCCCCGGGCTGAGGCCCTCGCTAACCCTGGTCTCTCCCCACAGGCTGCCACCACGGCCCCGCACCCCCCGGTCGCCGACACCACTGCCGATCCAAAGCCAAGCGCTCACGCCACCACCAGACCCCCCGGGCTGAAGCCCCTTGCTTCACCTCCCACCCGTCCCCCGTGCCACCCTCTGCCCCCTGGCCGCCCCCGCCGGCCACTGCTCCCTTCCCAGCCATGGTCCAGCCCTACCCTCTCCCGGTGTTCCCACGGGGAGGCCCCCACCCTCCTCCCTCCGCCCCTGCTTCCGGGCCCCCTGCAGCTTTCCCCGCCCCCCTAGTGACCCCAATGGTAGCCTTGGTGCTCCCTAACTACCTGTTCCCGACCCCGTCCGGCTATCCCTATGGGGTACCCCAGACTCCCGCTGAAGGGCCTCCAACCCCGGCCTCCCACTCCCCGTCTCCGTCCCTGCCCCCACCGCCCCCCAGCCCTCCCCACCGGCCCGACTCTCCCCTGTTCAACTCGAGATGCAGCTCCCCACTCCAGCTAAATCTGCTGCAGCTTGAGGAGCCCCCCCGTGTTGAAGGGGGTGCTGTTGCAGGGGGCACTGGGAGCAGTGCTGGGCCCCCGCCTCCCAGTGAGGAGGCTGCTGAGCCAGAGGCCGGACTGGTGAGCACTGACCCCCCTGCGTCCTTTTGCCAGCACTCCCCTCCAGCCCCCTTCCCTTCACTCCTTTTCCACCTCACGCTTCGCCCCCTCTGCCTGCCGGGCTTCGGTCTCCAGGAGATGGTGTCGTGGGGTGGGAGACCCCAGCTGAATTTCTGAATGAGGGCGAAATCGGCCGCCTGGTCTGTGGAGTAGGGACGATCCCGTCTGACAGGTGGCGAGAACGTCCCAGTAACTTCTGAGAGCGCACGTGCCTCCTGGAAAGGGTCCAGCGTCACGCCCCTCCTCTGGGCCAGCTCTCTTCTCTTTCTTCCCGGCCCCACTGTCACAGAGGGGCGGCAGAGGCCACTGGGGTTGGGTGTGTCCCCCATCCAGTGGAAGCGCTTGAAGGGAAGCCTGGGTGTTGGCCCCTTAATCCCACCCTGCTCCCCCTCACCCCCGCCCAGGTGGAGGTAACGGAGTCCTCCAATCAGGACGCGCTGTCGGGCTCCAGTGACCTGCTGGAGTTGCTGCTGCAAGAAGATTCTCGATCTGGCACGGGCTCCGCCTCCTCGGGCTCCGGCTTGGGCTCCGGGTCCGGGTCTGGGTCTGGGTCCGGGTCCGGCTCCCACGAGGGAGGCAGCACCTCAGCCAGCATCACACGTGCGTGCCCCCCCCCCCCCCCCCCCCCCCCCCGCGGGTGGGGCCCCGGGGGGGCCGCCCACGGGGGGGGCGCCCCCCCCCCCCCCGCCTCCCCCGGGCGCGCCCCGCCCCCCCCCCCCCCCACATCCCCTCTGACCCCGGGGAGGCCGGCGACTGGGGGAGTTGGGAGGCCAGGCCCTGCTTCCTCAGGCCAGTGGGTTACAGGTGTGGCCTGGAGGGCGGGCCTGGGAGGCCTGACGGCGGCGGTGGCCCCTCCTCCGCTTCGCAGGCAGCAGTCAGAGCAGCCGCACGAGCAAGTACTTTGGCAGCGTTGACTCTTCTGAGGCCGAAGCCGGGGCCGCCCCGGCCAGGGCTGAGCCCGGGGACCAGGTCATTAAGTACGTGCTCCAGGATCCCATCTGGCTGCTCATGGCCAACGCCGACCAGCACGTCATGATGACCTACCAGGTGCCCTCCAGGTGAGGAGTTTCAGGGGCCGCCTCTGCCTCCCCCTTCAGAGGTGTGGGGAGGCTCGCCTACGCTCCCCTTCCCACGGAGCTTGGGATTTTCTTTTCCGGGGCTGGCTCTGTCCTGGGACTTCCTGCCCTGTCCCTGGCCCCCGGGAACTCCACCCCGCACTCGTTCTTGCCATGCTGAGGACAGCTTCTCTGCTCTTGGAAGCCCTGAACTCCTAGCGCCGGGGTTGAGAGGAGCGTGAGGCCGTGGGCGGGCACCTGCCATAGAGGAAGAAGGGCCACCTCGCAGGCTCTGGCCCTGGCTTCCAGCCTCTGCCTTCTGCACCCCTTCCCCGGGCAGGGACATGGCCTCCGTGCTGAAGCAGGACCGGGAGCGGCTCCGGGCCATGCAGAAGCAACAGCCTCGCTTCTCAGAGGACCAGCGCAGGGAACTGGGTGCTGTGCACTCCTGGGTCCGGAAGGGTCAGCTGCCTCGGGCCCTCGATGTGATGGTGAGAGATGTTAGGGCAGGGAGGGAGAAGGAGGGGGATTGAGCTTGGGTTGAAAGGTTAGAGGCTGAGGGGCTGATCCCCCCCGCCCCCCAAGGGGCTGATCCCCCCCGCCCCCCAGCGCCCCCCATTGTCTGTCCTTGGGTGTTTAATCCTGAAGGATGTTAATTCCACTAAGTTTTCTGCTGGGTCAGATAGTATCTCATTACATGAGTCTTTACAGACCTTTTCGGGCCAATTCTATGCTAACGGATGTTGTGACTGTCTTATAGTGGGGTCCAGACAACAGAGAACGGTACATTTTCAGTCTCACTGGCCCACGCTTGTCTGTGTGGACTGGTACTTCTTTGGGAGCACGTTTTGGGGGAGTCCTCCTGGGCTGGGGTGGCAGCTTAGCAGGGAGCACCTCGTCTGACTTCTCCCCTCTCCCTCCGAGGCCTGTGTGGATTGCGGCAGTAGCACCCGAGACCCCGGCCACCCTGATGACCCGCTCTTCTCGGAACTGGACGGACTGGGACTGGAGCCCATGGAGGAGGGCGGAGGCGAGGGTGGTGGTGGTGGTGGCGGTGGCGAGGGTGAGGGCGGAGAGGAGGCCGGCGCTCAAGCTGGGGCCAGGGTCTCAAGCTCCCAAGACCTGGCCATGGAGGAGGAGGAACAAGGTGGGAGCCCATCCAGTCCAGCCTTACCTGCCACGAAAAATGGCACCAGCTAGACCACATTTTGAGGCCACCTCTGGGAGTGCATGAGAAGCTTCCTTCTCCCTTCTTCCACCTCTCAGAACCAGCCGTGGCTGGACCAACCGATAGGAAACTGCCCCAGCTTCTCCCGCTTAGGGGGCCGGACCCCCATCAGCAGCCCAGGATCCAGGGGCAGCTTCTGGCTTCTTAGGGTACAGAGGGTGGGACTCTTCAGCCAGCCCAGCCCGGCGAAGCCTCCTCTCCCACCGCTGGTGAGGAGACCTTCCTTCCCCTGGACAAGGCTGCTGACGAGCTGCTGAAGTGGTCTCTCCAAGCCCTGGCTGAGCCCAAGTCCAGGTCCCTGAGGGTTGGGGCTACACTTATTTATTGGGGGAGACGGCTCTCTCTCCCACCTCCTTCCTAGAAGGGAGGAGGAGGGCCCAAGGCCCAAGCAGGACCCAGCGGTCCAAACCCCTAGCTGCTCCAGGGGGGGGGGACGTTGGTGGACCATGGAGTCCCTGGTGCTGCCCCTCAGGTGGGACCCAGGTGTTCTCAGCTGTACCCTCTACCGATGGCATTTGTGTTTTTGATATTGTGTCTGTTATTATTTTTTAATACAAAAAGAAAAAAAACAGACTTTGTGCAATGAAGTTTGGGGACTGGGTGAAGGGAGCTCTTGGTGGAGGGGTGTGGCCCCGCTTCCAGGGAGGTGGTGGCGAGGGTGAGGGACCTCCTGCCTTCCTCCACACCCTTTCCAGCTGGGTTTGTCCTGGGCGGGAGATGAGGGGCAACTTGAGCCTAGGGTTTGAGCGAGTTCCAGCGCGGACAGGTGCCCCACGGGGAGGAAGGCCCACCCAGCAGGCCAACACATGGAGACGGCCGGCTCTCGGTGGCCAAGGGACGGGAAGTCACGTGCCCATCCATGGTCGAACTGGTCCCCCAGGGTGTGGGAGAAAGGAGGGGCGGGGAGTTAACCCTTCGGCTCAGGAGCCGGTGGGGGGGAGGGAGAAATCTTGGAACGGGGGTCACGGGGGACCCGCGGCAACGTTTGGTCTGTGATATTTCTCACTGACTCCCGCGAGAAGCTGATCTATCTCCAGGCGCAGGGCGCCTTCCGCCGGCGCCGTGGCTTAGCTGGTTAAAGCGCCTGTCTAGTAAACAGGAGATCCTGGGTTCGAATCCCAGCGGTGCCTGGGTCCGCAGAAAGCGGTATATTATTGCTCCGAGGGCAACGCGTCTCTCCAATCTTCCGAAGGGTCTTTCTGTGGCGCCTTTCCAAAGATTCTTATTCTTACCAAGCCGTTTCCACCTTGAGCTTCCGCTCCCGCGCACTTTTACCGTGAATCGGAAGGCCCCACTTCGCTTTCAGGAGCCAGGGTGGCGCGGGCATCCCATGCGTTCAAGGGCACGGCGCCCTGGGCTTGGGTTCGGGTTCTGCCTCATTTTGTTGGGGCCGTCCTGAGACTCGGGGCAGGGAGCGAGAACGCGAGAACCGCCCCTTCCGCAGGCCTCCGGCGGCTGGCGAAGAGGTGAGGCCCGCACTGCCGCGGGGAGGCGCACGCGCACAGACGTCTCGAGGCGGAGAGGCGGGGCCGGCGGGAGGCGGGCCCGTTGATAGGCAGCTATAGTGGCGCAGGCCCCAAGCCGCACGCGGCTGTGATGGCCGAGTGGTTAAGGCGTTGGACTCGAAATCCAATGGGGTCTCCCCGCGCAGGTTCGAATCCTGCTCACAGCGTGCGTACTTTTGGGAGTGGCTATCCTTGCCTTCGGAGGAGAAAGGCCTTTGTTTTTCTAGCGCCTCCTTCCCCGGGAAGGATCCGGCCTTTATTCTTCGGGATTCAGCCACCCGCGACCAGCCCGCGAGCGCCCCCTCGCGGGCCTTACGCTCTGGCGACCGTGTCCCTGAACCGCGTCTCCGAGTTCCTCCCCGTCACCGAGCCCAGCACGCTGCCCAGTGCTATACCGCCGGCGTATTCCGCTTCCCTGACCCACGCCCCTGCCCGTCTCCTCCGAGATTGTTTGTCTCCCTCCTCTCAACCCCACTCCACGAGGCCCTTCATCTACCCCTCCACGTCTCTGTTCCCCTCTCCCGCAAAGCATGTTACCATACACCCACTCTCCCCCATGCCGTCTTCCCATTCTCTCTGGAACCCCCTCTAATCAAGTGCCTCCCCCCACCCCATTCCTCCAAGATGCTCCTGTTAAGTTTACCAAGTGACCGTCGCATTGCTAAACCCATTGATCGCTATTTGGCACCAGCTCACACGGATGCTTACTCTCCCCCTTAGAAACGCTCTCTTCACTGCCTTCTAGGACACCCTGACTCTTCTGATACTCCTTCTACATCATGAACAGCTCCTATACAGACTCCTTTGGTGGGTCAACACCTTCGGGATCCTTGAATGTCGGAGTGTTCCCACTGGCTCCCTTTTCCAACCTCTTCTCTATCTGTACTCACTCTTATAAATATCAACGAATAACACATTAGTACATCCAAGAATGTTCATCTCCGGCTCCAGAACTCTTCCCCGAATTCCAGATGCATATATATTATTACCCACTTACCGTTTCCACTTGGATATCTACTAGGGAATCACAAATAAATTGGCCAAACAAATTCTTGGCCTCCCCAAAATGAACGTCACCTGCACTTTCTAGTTCAGTAATGGAAAATTCCATTTCTTCAGTTGGTCGGAGTAAAAGCCGTAGGATCACCCCCGATTCTCTCTCTTTGTCACACACCCACTCCACATCAAATCAGCCAAGATTTCTTATTAAAACGGGTTTAAAAAAACGTGACTGCTTGTCAAAACATCACCACTACACCCTGGTCCGAGCCCCCACATCTTGCATCCAGATTGTTACAACAGCCCCTAAATTATTTCCTTGCTCCTTCTCTTCTTCCTCTGAACACATTGGGCTTAGTGATCCTTTTAAAACATACATCAGATTCTGTCCTTCCTCTCTTTGAAGCCTTCCAATGGGATATCAAAATGAATTCATGGCTTTTAATGTGTGTAGATACAGAAAGAAATGTGTGCGCATACACCACATATAGATATACATGTATCTCCTAGCTTGCTCCACTGAGAGAGCCTAGAAGGAAAGATAAAGTACCAACAAGCACACCAAGTGCCCAGATCTTGGTTACTAAATACCGCGTTCCGCTCAAATGAACCAGGGCTCCTAGGAAAAAAGGCTGGTTCCAGGTTAGGGAATTATAAGACGATCTTGGAACATCCTGTTGCACAGGAAAGGAAAGAAATGCTCAAAGAATCTCGGGTATCTATTTTAAAAAGAGACCCAACGGCTCAGGGTTACAGTTAAAGGAGGTCCCATTGGCTAAATCTGGGACAATCTGAGCGTTAAAATATGATTGTGGTGGACCCTGATTCACTGAATCAGGTGAGACTCCAAAGTCCATAACAGGAAAAAGAAATAAAATGGGAAGGAAGGGGATAGCTCTTTTTATATTTTATAGTCAACTGCCCAACTAATAAACCTAGAAACGGTGCTGGAGTTAGAAGTCATCAATGGATACTGGAGTAGTGGTTGAACTTTGATGGGCTGTATGTAGCGAAGAGTCTCAAAGTGTCTTCCCACAAAGTACATATTAATTACTATTCGGGGTGGGTGGGGGGTTAATAACTTTACAGTGGACAGATGTGGCCAATGCCATCCAACTGAGTGATCAAAGTCAGCCCCTCGGTATTGAGACAAATTGACGCGTGTCTTCTGACGTGATTCAGAAGGACACGCCGTCGCTTCTGGGATGTTCCTGCCCCAAATACATAATCTGAACAACTTGATTCTAACCGTGAAGAGCCATCGGACAAACTAAACGGAAGGACCAGCTCCAAAATCACGCTGGTCTCTTCAAAACTGTGAAGATTTAACGATAGATTCTTCTAGATTAAATGAGACCGCAGAGACGCAGTAACTAAATGCAACCATGCGATCCTGGACTGCATCTTGGATCAGGACAAAAAAAAGCTATTAAGGACATCACTGGAACACTTGAGGACATTTGAATATGGACTGGGGATTAAATAATGGTATTATATTAACTTTAATTTCCTGATACTGATAACTGCACTGTTATGTTACGAATGTCCTTGTTCTTGGGAAAGACACACCCAGTAACTGGGGGCAAGAGGGCCTAATGTCTCCAGTGTACTTCCAAATGGTTCAGAAAGCAAATATTTTCTTTTTCTTTTCTTTTTTTTAAGTCTATTTGTTTAAAGAGAGGGACAGCAGGAGTGGAGGAGGGGCAGAAAGAGAGAGGGAGAGAAAGGATCCCAAGCAGGCTCCACGTTGCTAGCCACGGAGCCCCACCCGGGGCTCGATCTCGGGGACCATGAGATCATGACCTGAGCCAAAACCAGGAGCTGGACCCTCAACCGACTGAGCCACCGAAGCAACCCCGGAAAGTGAGTATTTTCTATCCATGCTGTCTTTGGAGAGAAATGACGAAGCAAATGGGACAAACGGAAACAATGGGCTTTTGTGGAGGTTTGACATTATATAGCAATTAAAAATGCTAGAAATAGAACAAAACAAAAAAGCAGGGGGGCGGGCAGGAAGAAGCCCTCCAAAGCCTTCTCATCTCTTTAGGAGTGGGAGAGTCCTGCCCCAGTCCTTCCCGGGAAACCGGGAAACGGCCTAGAAGGTCGTAGCCGATCAGTGCCCCCGCCCCGTTTCTCTCTCTGATCTCAACTCCCGCACTACCGTCACCGGCCAGAGGCTGCCCTCTGCTCCTTGGACCAGTTAGGCGTGTTTTCCCTCAAAGCTTTCCTGCCGGCTGGTCTCTGCCTGGAGCGCCCTTCCCAGAGGCGTCCTCTCACCTCTTAAATTTCACCTTCTCAATGAGTCTTTCTCTGAAAGTACAATTTCCACTCTCTACCCCCTTGCTTCACTTTTCTCCACCGCACTTACCACCGTTGGACACAACGGTTTTACACAATGTTCATCGGCCCGGTTCCCCTACAAGAACGGTTGGCCCCGTAAGGGAACAAAAGGATGAGCCTGTCTCGTTTTGGATTACTTGGGGTCTTCTGTCCTGATTCTTCCTTTGGCCCAGGGGCCTGGTCCTCCTACTTCCCAACCCCCAACCCCCCAAACCCCCCCCCCCAGGACCCAACCCTCCAGGAACTCCCCCTACCCAGGACCCAGGGGGGGTCCCAGGAAGCCAGCCTCCCCTTTGAAGAACAAAGAGGGAGGAGCTGAGTCTTGGAGCCCTGGCCTGGGGAGACGTCTCAGCGGGGGAGGGGAAGCCCGGACACTTCACCAGCTGCGCTGTCTCAGTTCCCGGCCCGCCTCCCTAGGGGCCCAGCGCGTGTGGGACACGAGCTCCCCTCCCCCAAGCCCAGATGAGGCCCGCTGTTGAGAGGGAGGCCAGGAAGAGGCTGGAGGCCCAGATACCCAGACGCACACCAGGTGCAAGGACACGCACCCAGGCCCACGGGGGCGCACGTACCCACCCCACCCCCCAACCCCCGAAACACTGGGCATCCGCCTGGAGGGTGACCTCCCCGCCACACGATCCTTATCGGCACAGGAGCAACGGCCGGAGAAAATCAGAAAATCGGGCAGCCCCATGCCAACTGGGCTCCAGTTTGGGGAGCCTAAAGATTCCCACGGTTTGGAGAGAGGCCTTTAAGGAAAAGAATACAAAGGTGGGTACACAAGTCATTATTTAGAGCGAAACGAGATCACGACAACTTACAAGTTGAAAACGCTGGCAGAGGTCACGAAGTCCAGAAACCCTGCTTTCTATGTGTGTTCCCGACCTGCTGGCCCATCCCTATCATACCTCCACAGACCAGCTGCTGGTTCCTTTTCAAATTTTGCTTCTCGCCTACCATCCACGTGCTTAGAGTGATGAAAGCCACTGGACACATTCCCATCGCACGTGTCTCGTGGCTTTGGGCCTTCATGGCACGAAGCCCCGTGACGGACACAGGTGATGATGGCAGCTTCCCGGAAACCCTTCCGACCCCCCCGGGGTAGCCAGGCTGACTGATCCCCTACCTGGATCCCCAAACTGGCCGCAGCCACTCCAACGTGCCAGAGGCAGGCAGAGTGGGAAGAGACAGAGAGGTCTTTACCATTTACAGTTAAAACGTCTCACTTTTCGCAGGTGTCCCAGAAGCATACGGCCCGGTGAATGCATCGCTAGGGCCCTTCCAGGAGCCTGTGGGGGGAAGCGAGGGGGCTTCTGAAGCATGCACTTAATTCTCCTCGTGGTGAAATTGGCCTCTGAACTTGAGACTTTTGATCCCACCTCTCCAATGGACTCTCCACCTGCCTAGAAATCCTACTATTCTGGCCCCCGAGGTTTGGCCGCCTCTCCAAAATGACCCCGTCACACCCTCTTTCTCCTCAAACCGCCTGAGCCCTCTCCCTTCCAGCAGCGAGCCTGACTCGTGTTTCTCGGAAGAAAGGAGAGGAACCAGGAGAACCCGTGTCACCCTTCCTGCACCCCAACTGACACACGCCCTTAGTTTCCCCCCATCTCCCTGTGGGTGAGGAGTCTCCCCTACCACCCGAGGCTGAGTTTCCTACCTGGTCCTGGAGTCTCCCAGCCCCCCCAGCCCCTGCCCTCCTGCACCCCTCCACCTCCCAAGAGCAGCCCGGGGCACCTGTGCCCCTACGGGCCACACCGCGTTCCGCTCACCATTCACAGCAGAACTGGATGGAGAGGTCTGCTTGATGCAAGGCCGCGGTCTGCGTGCCTTCAGCCCCATTCTTCCATCAACCCACCCCCACCCGAGCTGACCCAGGGGCCTGGGATTGTGTACAGTCAACCCCCCTCCCTCTAGGTCACCTGTGACATCCAAGATGCTAAGCTGATGCTTACTTCGCTCTCTTCTCCTTATTTGACCTCCCGGCAGATTAGCTAGGGCCGGGGTTCCCTTCTTCATACGCCCACTGCTCCTCCTTTCCCAAATTCTGTCCCAGGGACACTGGCCCCCTTCTCGTCGCTACCAACCCCCTAGGCGCTTTGCCAATTCTTCCTCCTCAGCCTGGATTGCAATTGTTGGGGTGCCCCAGGGCTCCTTGCTCCAGCCCCTCTCAAAGCCGCCTCTCTCCCCGGGACTCCCCCATATTTACCTTCCATCTCTGACCCCCAACTTTCTACATCCCTGGCCTACCTGTGATTTCCGCTCGGATGCCTAAGGGGATCTCAACCGACCAAACTTTCCCCACGGCCCCACTGCCCTGGTGCCTCTCATCTCCATAAAAGGCACCACCAACCAACCGCCCAGTGACTGAAGCCCAAACCCCAGAGGGAGCCCATTCACGTGTCTCGCCCCGGCCACCACCTCACGCAAGCCGCCATCACATCACGTCAGGCCTAGGAGGCCGCTCCTGCAACCCAAATGTCGTCCCTGCTCCCAATTTCACACGGCAGCCGAAGCGGTCATTTTAAAACAGAAGTCTGCGAACATGGCTTTCCTGATGAAAACCCTCCCTCGCCTCCCATGGACCTCAAGAATAAAATCCAAAGTCATTTCCGAGCTTGCAAAGCCCTGTGTGGTGCGCCATGCCTGCCTCCCCATTTTTACCTCTGATGTACTCCAAATCCTCCCGCCCAGGAACCCTGGCCCTCTTTCTCTAGGGCCCACCCGCAAATTCCATTCCTGCCTCAGAGCCTTTGCACCTGCTGTTTCCTTTCGCCTGTTTCTTCCTTGGCCTTAAATACCATCTTTTCCTCCAGTTGGTTTCTGACCACCCAGAGGAAAGCAGCACTTTACTCTCAAGCCATTGCCATGTCCGGTTGTCCCCCCGCTCCCCTCCCCCCCATGACCATCTGATGTTTTCTTTTCTAAGCTCCCCTCCCCGCAAGATGTAGGGCTTCGGGAGAGCCCTAACCATACTTGGCACACAGAGGCACTCCATAAATATCGACTGAATGAGTAACAGAGAGGCTGTGCACACAGATGTACAGATGCCCAGATTGTCGCACAGTTTCCTTCTGGGAGTCGCTATCGCGCCTGAGTAGAGAAGAGAGCATCCCTGGTCACTGACACAACCCAGAGACACGAGACCCGCAGCCGAAACAGGTTGAGAGAGACAGGAGGCAGAAACCAGAGGCGGAGACACAGACGCAGGGCGAGCTCCAGACAGAGACCCAGACTCCGCGAACCAGGGACCGGGGCCCGCGGGAGCCCGGGTAGCGGCGCGGAGGGAGGCCAGCGGGCAGCAGCGCGGCAGGCCGGGGCCCAGGGTCGCCCCCGCCCTCTCCCGCCTCCCCTCCGCTCACAAGTGGCCGCCGGCAGCTGGCGGGGGACACCCGGCCGCCCGCCGGCCCGACGCGTGCGGGATCAAAGCGGCCGGGAAGGGGCGGGGCGGGAGGTGGCGGGGTTGGGGCTGGGAGGGACGGAGGTGTGAGCGAGCTTCCCAGGGGCTGGCAGGAGCGTGGGAGCGCAGAGTGCCGGGAGGCGACAGAGACCCGGAGAGACGAGAGAGATGAGAGACCCGGGCGCGCCGGAGAGACCCGGAGCTAGAGACGCACGGAGACAGCTGGAGACCGAGAGAGGGCGCACGGCCGTCGCTAAGACAGCTGGCAGGAACGCGAGAGATGCGAGATAGAGACGCCGGGGCGGCCGCGGGGGCGCAGAAAGACCGCGATAACAGGAAGACCGGGACCCACGGACTTAGAAAAAGCAAGCGCAGTTCAGGGAGGACAGAAAATGGAGAGGGCGAGGAAGAGAAATGGCCGGAAGGGCCCGGGACTTAGGGCGCGTAGGGCGGGAAGGCCTCGCCCCTCCCCCGCGGAGGGTGGGAGGACCCCCGGGGCAGGGATCCGAGCGGCGTGTCCTTTCTCAGGGTGACGCCTGCGGAGATGCGGGGCCGGGGGCGGAGGGAGGGGTGTGGAAGGCCGCAGGACTCGCGGGCTGGGAGGACGGCAGTGGGAGGACTTTCGGCCTCCGGATCTCCATCCAGAGCGTCAAGCTCTACCTTATGGTGAAAAAGATGAGTTAAACAGACAAACTTCTCAGGCAGATTTCTTCCCCATTTGGGGCCGACGGGAGGGGGGAAAAAAAAAAAGTCAACTTGTGCATTGGCCGGGAATCGAACCCGGGCCTCCCGCGTGGCAGGCGAGAATTCTACCACTGAACCACCAATGCAAGCGACAACCAGCACTTGGTGGCCCTACCTGAACTTGTAAGAGGTTGAGGCCACGGCGGTCCGGGAGAAGGTGTGGGCCAGGGGCTCAGCGAAGGAGCGGCCCGAATAGCTGACGTGGGTGGAGCGCCAGGCCATCCTTCCTCCCGCCCGGATCCGGCCGCCGGGCCATAAAGTGGCCCCATATGGCCGGGGGGCGGCCCCACACCCGGGTGCGAACAGCCCGGGGCCCCGAGCCTCGCGTGCAGGTGAGAAAAACTCCGCCCGAGCGCAGGTTCCCAAGGAGGGGGGCGACGGGGGCTGCCGGGAGCCACACATCTGCGCTCCCATTTGGCCCAGGTAGGGGGGAGGTGGGATGTGCTGGCGGCCCTGACCCCAAATGGGAGCACTCTCCCCAAGGTCTGTGTCTCTCCGGGCTCGGGCTTTGGCAGGGCAGGCTGCGGGGCGGGGAGGGGGGTGGGGAGAAAGAAAGAAAGCAGGGGGTTGTTGGGGGGGGGGGGGAAACCCAACAACACAACGTGTGGAGAGGCCCTGGGACGGCTCGGAAGGCCTCATCCGCCTCTGACTGCGCAGCTTATCTTCCAACCGGTCTGCAGTCTTGTCTTTCCGTGTCCTTGTCCGGGGCCGTCTGGTTGTCCCGTTAAATCTCTGATTTCTTTCTTCTCAGACACTTTATCCCGAAGCCTCCGACTGTTCACGCATCATTCTGCAGAGGGTCATGTTCTTGGTTTGAGGTGAGTATTGATCCCTTTTTGTATCTCTTTCTGGTCCCTAAAAAAAAAAAAACAAAACAAAACCTGTCGGCTCCCTGGTCCCCTGTCCTCACGGGGGTCCCCAGGGGAGCAAGCAGCACGAGCACTCCTTGTGTCCCGTGTCCTGGCAGACACAGGCCTGGATCTCCTATAATTAGTTTTGAGTCAAATACTTCTAAGTGGATAGGTCTCTCCACCTCCTACTCCAAGCCTTGCTTCCTTTTTTTCTTCGAGGGTCCCCTTCCTCCCAAGTCCAGCCATCCGCCTGTATGACCCTTTCCCCAGCTCCTACTTCTCTCTGCCTTTGTAATTGCTGCTTGGTAACACATCCTCTTTTCCACTGGATCCGCTGGGTCTCTAGTACGTATCTCAGTATGGATCCCCTAAGCCTAGACCGGTGCGCGCAATGTGGGGGGGGGGGGGAAATAGGATTAAGATTCGCTTAGATCGAGCTGCGCGTCTCTTTTGCCTCCAGGCAGAGCCCCAGTTGAATTGGACAGAGCCACCCAGCGGGAGGCGAATTTGGGGTGAAGGTGTATAAGATCTAGTCTGGAGGGTTGAGGGGTGCCAACTTGTATTTCAGGGTCGGTGGGGGAACAGTGAGCTCCCAAGAAAGCCTCGTTTGGTGGTGGAGGAGGGGAACTCTGAACTTCATTCCAGAGTCCTGTCCCCAGAGCTCTTCAACTCCCTCTCCCCCTAATAACCTCTCCCTTCAGCGGAGTCCCGCCTCATTATACAGCCTTAGGGTCCTTAAATCAGCCAATGCTGCCTTGGCCCCTCATTTCCCACACTCCTAGGTCAGTTTCATTTCTTCCCCGCCCCCCTTGCGCTCCTCCCCTTTCCGGGAGCCTTGTGCTCCTGGCCTAGCGGAGGGGGATCCGGGGGCCGAAGGGGGCGGGCCCGGCTCCAACCCCCACCCCACCCAATTCAGGAGCTGCGGGATATAAGGTGCAAGGCCGGCTTGGCCTCGGTCCACACCAGGGTCCGGAGGAGCGATGGTCACTCGGGATCGAGCGGAGAATAGGGACGGCCCCAAGGTGAGAGGTGAGGGGAGGGAGCAGAGGTCCCTGGTCCGGCCAGGGGACCGCGTCCCTGAGACGCTGGGTGAGGAAAGAGGCTGGAGACGCAGGGTTGGAAAGGGGAGAGGTGTGCGTGCGGGGGACCCAAGGAACCAGGAGCTGGGAAGGAAGCGGCGAAGATGAGGATGGGGATGGGGTCAGAGCAGGGGCTGCGTGGGCGGCAGTACTGGTGTTGGGTTTGGGTAATGGCATTTGGCACCTTGCGGCTTGCAAGGTGTGGGAGGGGGCCGGAATTCGAGTGGAATAGATAAGGGGGGCTCAAGCTAAGGGAGGTGGGTGGAAACAAAAAGCGGGGAGGATAGGCACTTGCTCCGCGCGTGAGGCGCGAGCCAGAGCTGACCCAGTGCAGCCTTATAGAGAAGGCCGGGAAGGCATTGGCCCCAGAGGCCTGACCTCGGGAGGAAGATTTTAGAACCAGTGGAGAAAGATGACTGCACAGACGGGCTAGCGGGAGAAGAGGCGCGGTCGCCCCGAGTATCTCCCTTTTTACATTCAGGGCCGCCGACTCAGAGGCCGGCACCTTGCGGCCACGTGTCCACGTGTCTGGGTGCAAAGAGCCCCCCCCCCCCACCAAAGTTCTCCACTGAGACAGAGACACTGCAGGAGACGGAGACGTAGAGAGGAAAGAGGAGGAGGAGAGACACAGACAGGGGAGGAGGGTGGACAAGACAGAGAGGAGAATGCAGAAGACCCGGGAGAGAGAGGAGGCGAGCTTACAGAAATTGACCCTAGGGGCTTTGGGAGGGGGAGCGGAGAGGGACCCGATGGGCCTGGCCCTAGGCACTCGCTGGGGTCTTGGGGAAGGGGCGGGCGCGGGACCGACCCGGCGGCGGGACCCAAACGCCGGCGCGGCCGCGCTGAGTCTCGGTCCGGTCGGCCAGCTCTCCCTTTCCTGCCGGTCGCAGATGCTGAAGCCGCTTGTGGAGAAGCGGCGCCGGGACCGCATCAACCGCAGCCTGGAAGAACTGAGGCTCCTGCTGTTGGAGCAGACCCGGGACCAGGTCAGTCCTTCCGCCGTCCCCAGACCCCCAGGCATCCGGTCTTCGCGTCCCAGGGCTTCCTACTGGGGTGGGGACACGTGCTGCACTGGCAACCCTGGCCCCAAGGCATCCCGACCCGAGCCCCGCCTTTGGAGTCCCATCCCAGACCCCCTCTCGCTCTCAGGACGTGCTCTTCATGGCCACCCCTGGGGTCTGTAAGTTTCACACCCGGCTCTGTAAATTTCACTCCCAGGGTGGGTCAGTCTTCCACCTCTGGGGTCTGTAAATGCTCCCTCCTCTTTTCCCGCACCCGCTCCAACAGCCTGCAGGGTGGTTAATTTCAGTCCCTGGGGTTTGCTGTTTACAATCCGCTCCTCAACTCTGGGTGGGCTTCACCCCCTCGGGTTGGACGCTCCAGGTTCGAGGTTTCCCAGGGCCGTTCCTCGTCATCTCCACTCCGCATTCGGTCGGTCGCGCGCTCCGTGAGCAGCGCGCAAACGCGATCGGGGGCACCCCCAGCTCCCGCATTCCCCCCCTCCCTTCTTCCCCCTGCCACTTCCCCCTCTCTCCCCACCCCTTTCTGTCTTTGCGCCCTCCCCCTCCCGTCTGTAGAACCTCCGCAACCCGAAGCTGGAGAAAGCAGAGATACTGGAGTTCGCCGTGGGCTACTTGAGGGAGCGAAGCCGGGTGGAGCCCCCGGGTACAGCGCGGGGGGGTGGGGCAGCGGAGGGCGGGAGGGGGGATTCACGGAGGCCCGGGGCCGGGGTAGCTGGGGCGGACCCTGCGATGGACGGTGGGCTTGGGGAGTGGTAGGCTCTGCTCCGAGGCGAGGTTAATAACACCCGCGCGTGTCTGTCTCTGTGTCTCCCTCATTTTCTCCCTCTGTCCGTCCTTCTGGGTCTCTGTCTCTGTGCGTCTGTCGGGCTTCGGTTATCTCTGCGCCCCGCCCCTTCCCTCGCCCTGGCTGGGTCCCTGCCCTGCCCGCCCGTCCTCCCGCCGGCCGCGGCTCCAGGGGTTCCCCGGTCCCCAGCCCAGGACGCCGAGGCGCTCGCCAGCTGCTACCTGTCCGGCTTCCGCGAGTGCCTGCTCCGTCTGGCGGCCTTCGCGCACGACGCCAGCCCGGCCGCCCGCGCCCAGCTCTTCTCCGCGCTGCACGTCTACCTGCGCCCCAAGCCGCCCCGACTGGAGCCGGTAGATCCGAGGCCCCAGGCGCCGCGCCCACCGCTGGACCCCGCCGCCCCGGTGCCCGGCCCCGCGCTGCACCAGCGCCCCCCAGTGCACCAGGGCCCCCTTAGCCCGCGCTGCGCCTGGTCCCCGTCCCCCTGCTCCCCCCGCGCCGGGGATCCCGGCGCGCCGGCGCCCCTCACCGGACTGCTGCCGCCGCCGCCGCCGCCGCACAGACAAGACGGGGCGCCCAAGGCCCCGCCGCCCCCGCCGCCCGCCTTCTGGAGACCTTGGCCCTGAGCTTTGCGGGGGGTGGGGGTGGGGGCTGGGGGTGAGGTAGAGACTCCAGCCCGAGGGCAGCAGAGGGACCCGGGCGTCGGGGCGAGCAGGTGTTGGGGAGGGCGGCGGGGCGCGCGGGCGCAGCGCGCGGGTGAGATGTGGTCTATATTAGAGTATCTATATAAATATATATTTCCCCGGTTTCTGTCCCTTTTCCCTGCCCCCTTTGCGACTAGGATTGTACCCTCTCTGCCCCCGGCCCAGACCCAGCCCCTTCCCGAGTCCTTAGTGCATGGAATAAAGTGGTTATTCAATCCCCGTGTGTCCCCGAGCCAGGGGCCTGCCTTTATCTCGGCGTCCACGCCCACTTCTGTCTCCCTTTCCTTCTGTTTCCCGCCCCTCCCCCCAGTCTTGCTCTCCATGGCCCAAGCCCCGGGGCAGACAGGTAAGTAAAGAAGAGAGCAGAGCGGAGACTGAGGTTGGAGCTTGAAACCAGGTGGAAAACACTGAAATAGGGTAGGGGGAGAAGGGGATGGGAGCCTTTAAGAAAAAGTCGGAGAGAGAGGGGAGGGGGGGGAAAAAAAAAAAAAACAAAACCTGAAATAAAAATCGACTCTGGTGGGATTCGAACCCACAACCTTTGAATCGCTCTTTCGTCACTAGAAGTCCAATGCGCTATCCATTGCGCCACAGAGCCACCTGGCGGGCGGCGGCGTCTGACGGCTTACGGGTACTAGCATGGGGGGGGGGGGGGGGGGGGGGGGCGGGGAGGGAGAGGGGTGTGAGGGCTTTGGGCGGGGCATGCCAGGAGCGCCCGGTTGCGACCTCGCAGGCCTGCCTGGGAGAAGTAGCGGGACAAAAGCACGTGAGCCAGGTGGGAGTGCGGACGCGCACGGGTGGAAGAAACGGGGACAGAGAGCAACCGAATGTGAGCGAGCACAGAGCTGCGGCTGCCCGCTTGGGGGATGCTCCCGGCCCAGGCGCGCCCCACTCCCAGATGCGGCCCCATCCAGGAAAATAAACTTGTGTCGTTGTAAAACATCGGTGTGTCTCTTGTTTCCTCCGGCCGGGCCGTTTCGCCGTCCACTGCTTCTCGGTCCGCGATCTCCCAAGAGGGCCGGCCGGCCGATCTAGTGCAACCATCCCGAGCCCGGGGTCTCCTTCTAGTCTCTTAGGAGGACTACAGGGAGGACTGTCTTCCACGCAGGTAGCGTGGCCGAGCGGTCTAAGGCGCTGGATTTAGGCTCCAGTCTCTTCGGAGGCGTGGGTTCGAATCCCACCGCTGCCAAGATGGAGTTTTTCTGGTGGCCTGTGTACCCCCATGTAGAAGTCCTGACCGCCCCCCGCCGCCCCGGTGGGACGCCCCCCTTGTTTTTACGAGGACTCCTTGCAGCCAAGCCACCACCGCCTTCCACTCTCTGGTGTTCCAGACAGCCTCGGGTTGTGTCAGCCAAGACCTGATGGGACCTGCGGAAGCAACCTCAAGTTCCTCATAGCTGATCTGTGCCCAAACGTGTCCTCAAATACCAGTGGCTCCCAAGACTAGCGCAACTTGCTATACATTTAAGCGACGGCTGTATGTTCTGATGGTGTGCTGGAGGCTCCAACTACCTGGTCTGTTTTTAAAAACAAAGGACAGCATCCTCGCTGGCTTTTCAGACCCTCTCAGGTGACGAATGACGCCCCTGCCCCAAGCTCATAAATATAACAGCACTCCGGTGGTACAAAACCTAAGGTTCCACCGAGATTTGAACTCGGATCGCTGGATTCAGAGTCCAGAGTGCTAACCATTACACCATGGAACCCACTCATGATGGGTCTTCTTTGAGAGGGTACATATTACTGATTTTCTCATTTTGCGTGTCTGCCATTCACAGAAAACGGAAACACAAATACCTGCTGGAGGCGGTGGACCCCCGCCTTGGAGCACCTGACCTGTGAATGGAGACGTGCTGTGAAGGAAAAAATACACACCGTAGTTACAAGACATAGTACGTACTGAAAAGAACATTGTTAAAATTTCATTAGCAATTTTAAAATATCGAGTACGTGTTAAAATGATAAGATTTCATTGGGTTAAATAAAATGTGTTGTTAAAATTAATTTCGCCTGGTTCTTTTTACTTTCCAATGTGGCTGACCGGAAAACTTAAATTCACATAAAACATGTCTGCTTTCCCTCCACTGTCTGTCTATCGTTCGTTCCACTTTCTGAAAAGTAAAATCCCGACGGGGTTACTATCATTTCATTTTTAAAGTCATGTCACAGCATTTTCGTTGCCCTTTTTTTTCCTTGGTTTTCTTTTAAAGGAATACAGAGATGAGTCGTATTCAAAAAGAGCTGTAGGTTCGTAGGGGGGAAGGAAAAGAAAAAAAAAGCGAGACGCCCGAACAGGGACTTGAACCCTGGACCCTCAGATTAAAAGTCTGATGCTCTACCGACTGAGCTATCCGGGCTCTTCCCGGAGAGCTGCTCTGCTACTCATAAGAGCTGTGTGTCTACGGAAGTCCAGGCTCCCAGGGGCGGTAGGTAGTTGCACGCACGTGCGCAGCGGCTCTGGCGCCCACCGGGAGGGAGCAGAAGGGGCCCCGCGGCTGCTGCCAGCGCTTTTCCGTCCTTCGTCTGGCACAGCACCGGCCGGTGTCTGGCCGCTGCGGGGGAAGGGCCGCGGAGGCGGGGCCGCTGCAGTACCGGCTCTGGCCGCGCGGGGCCGCTGCCGGCCGCGGGCCTCCCAGGCGGATCGCTCTCCCAGCAGGCGGGGTGACCCAGATGCCGCCGCCCTGACTGCCCCGGGCGGGCCCGGAGCGGAACGGATGCCACAGGGGACCTCCCGACGCCGCGAGCCCGGAGTCCGCTTTGGCCCCCCGATCCGCCCCATTCCAAGGGAGGGACCGAGATCGGACGTGCGGCGAACCGGGGACCCAGAGGGCCGGGCGTAGGGACCGCGGCGCGCAGGGGAAGCGACAGGAAAGTTGTGCTCGGCTGACTCCGGTGCGGTGGGCACTCGGGGCGACTCACCTGCGTGAGTCGACAGTCATGTGTGGTTGATGCCGGGTACGGCTCATCTGTGCACAGTGATTCACGTGGATGATTCACAAGTAGGCAATGCGGCTGCCCTGGGCCCAGTCCCGGCTGAGAGAGGAGGAGAGGGTCTCGGGGCAAGTTGGGGAGTGGGCGGGCCGGGGCCCCAGGGTATCAGTCGGCGGGACAGTGTCCCAACCACACAGGTGTCACCTGCTCCTCGTCTCCCTGTTGGCGTCTGGTCCCTCCCTTCCCAGTGGGACTCTGGCTCTTGATATCCATCTGGGTGAGCCCGGTCCTGCCAGCCAGAGAGACCGGCTGTGCCAGAGGTCAGCAAACAAGTATAAGGGGAGGAGAGAGAGCCCGCGGTGAGCAAGGACGGAGACCGGGAGCTCCGGGGAGGAGAGCGAGCCCGAGAGCACCCCACGGAGAGAACCCTGGGCCTTTCCTTCCGGGTGCACCTGCCCCTGCCCCCAGACTCCGCGGCCCTGCAGCGCAACAGCTCAGCTCAGCCCCGCCCGCCGCTCCCCTCCTCCGAGGCGCTGCTTGCCGGAGTCATCGTTGCCGGGGACATCCCTCCCTCCCTCCCTCCCACCATGGCCGTGTACAGCGTGTGTGTGACGACCGGTCCCTACCTGATGGCGGGGACCCTGGACAACATCTCTGTCACCCTGCTGGGCACTTGCGGGGAGAGCCCCAAGCAGCGGCTGGATCGCTTGGGCAGGGACTTCGCCACTGGATCGGTGAGTACAGAGGGGACGGGAGGGAGGGGCGACCTCTGAGGGTCGCGGCCAGCAGGGGACCCTGAAGGAGGGGAGGGGTCATTCCCAGGTCATTCGTCCAGCCTTGGGGGGGACTCGGGACTCCCACTCTGACCTCCTCACCATCCTGTCTTTCCTGGGGTGTGATAAACCCTACTCAGGCCGGGCTGTGAAGAAGGGGCCCTGGGCTGGGGGGAGGGTCAGGAGAATTTCACCTGCTCCCTGGCTCCTCCCATAATTGAAGGTGGGCTTTGGGCAAGTGGCTTGCCCTCTCTGAGTCCGGGTTTCCTCTTCTCCGGAGGGGATCTGCCTGCCTCCACCAGGACCCCAGGATTTTTGCTGGTGGCCTACACGAGGGTGTGGGAGCCAAGGAGGCTGGTGAAATCCAGAACCCTCTCTGCTCGCACCCGGTGTCTCTGTGGCTGCCACTGCTTGGACGAAGGGGGTGCCTTTTCCCAACTCGTACAAAGGCACTGCGTGGCTTAATTATATGCCAGGACAGGTGGGGGCGTAGATGCCCCTTGGAAGGTGGAAGGATGCCCCCCCCCCAAGGTTCCTGGCCTCTCACCTGCTTGCTTTTTGGTCCCCCCCACCCCCTGCAGGTGCAGAAATACAAAGTGCGCTGCCCAGCCGAGCTGGGGGAGCTCTTGCTGCTGCGTCTGTACAAGGAACGCTATGCCTTCTTCCCCAAGGATTCTTGGTACTGCAGCTTTATTTGCGTCAAGGCCCCCGATGGCACCTGCACCCAGTTCCCCTGCTATCAGTGGATTGAGGGCTATTGCACCGTAGAGCTGCGACCAGGAACAGGTGGGCCAGAGGCAGGGGCTGGCCGCCGTCTGTTGGGATTAGGGGTGGGCATGGGGCGCCTGGGTAGCTCAGACCCCACGGTTTGTGGGTTCAAGCCCCACGTCGGGCTCTGCGTCGGATTCTGTGTCTGCCTCTCTCTCTGTCCCTCCCCTGATCCTGCTCTGTCTCTCTCTCCAAAATAAATAAACATTAAAAAAAAAAATGGAATTACGGGTGGGGTTCCACAAAGCCCAGGCCGTAGGGAACAGGGGTGGGGTTAGGGTACCTAGAACTCAGAACTCCCCAGTAAATGCTTTCTGAAAAAAGTGAGCCTTTAGAACCCTGAATTTCTGGGCAATATTCACACACAGTCTCCACACTCCTACTTCTCCTAGACACACACACACACACACACACACACACACACACACACACACACACA